>NC_048279.1:16594296-16894296 GCF_009762535.1 Notolabrus celidotus | reverse complement strand
CTGAAGGGGGGGGGGGGGGGGGGGGGGTTCTCTATCCCTGATAACGAGTTGGTCATCAGTTAGATCAAATGAGCGTGTTATAAACGGAGTGTATACTCCCCACAAAAAGTCTTCAAGTTGGACAAATCTGTTAATACGAGGCTTTGTAGATTTATTGCAGTGACAGTGTCAAAAACAGAAAGATACGTTTGTAAGTGTGTCAAGTTATTTATTGTGTCATGCTCACAAAATTAACCAGCCCATATGGACTTGACAACTAAGACAAAAGGCTCTTCTTTTAAAATATAGCTTGTAGACACTGGAGGACTTTAAACTGCATGTTCAAAGTCAAGAAATACCACAACACGACACAAAATGTAGCTCAAAACCAAAAGTATTTTCTGCCTGCCTGGTTTGTTGCAAACATTTACACGTTTAAACACCAGATACCTCTTGGTTTTCAGAGCCCGTCTCACATAATGCCTTCACTGTCCCAGTAAGTTGGCACGTAACGTTTTCAAATACATCCACAGACTGACTGTCCTTTTACATGAGGAACAGTTCCTGCTGAGTATTATGAATAATACACTGTAAGTTTAAAAAACAGGAATTGATTATACAAAAGTAGAGATATAAAGAAAATGAAAGCCCAGGCAGAATTTCTCTTTTTAAACATTCTCTTTTAAGCTGCTGTGGGGTTTTTATCCCATGTCACAGTTACCACTAATTACAATAAATGACTACAAAATATGCTTCAAATGCATTTTTTCATTGCAACTCAAATTCATTTCCACAAGTGATATACTTGGATTTCCTATTCTTGAAACCAAACCATATGCTTCTTCCTCATCCTGTCTATATTCTGCTGACTGTTTTTTTTCTTCTTCTATTTTTCTGTCTGTTGTAGAGAGGAATGCCCCAGACTGTGTGCTCAGGCACCATGTACACCACTCCCAGTGCTTCAGCCCTCATCTGGCCTGTGCTGAGCCTGGGGAGGAAGAGGAGGCCCCACAGGAGGGCCCGGAACCTGGGGCCTGCCTGGCTGATGGGCCCCCAATCACCTCTGCCTCCCTGGACACCTTGATCCAGAACCTGATCCCCACTGCCGATTACTACCCAGAGGTAAAGGGGAACACACAAAACTCATCACATTATAGACGTATTTAGAGTTCAGTTAAGTTAAAGTATGGGTCTGCCAGTGATTTTATTAGCCCCATGTGTTCATTTAAAGTGGCACTCTGCTCCCTTTGATTACAGAAAGCCTCAGTCTTTGTTATTGATGTAGTGGCAGTATCTTAGTGAACGTCTCCATCTCTCCTTTGACAGAAAGCCTATGTGTTTACCTTCTTGCTGAGCGCTCGTCTGTTCATCCCTCCTCCCGAGCTGCTGGCCAGGGTGTGTGAGCTGTGCATCAAACAGCAGCAGCTGGATCAGAGCCCACTTGATACGGTTAGTACTGCACCTTACACAAGAAGATAACTCCTCTATGAAAATGCTCAAGCTAATGAAAAGACACATGCACAAAAAAGCAACTGATGAGCATTTGAGAGATGGCCCACCTTTTGCTGAAGTAGACAGAAATGTAGACCACATTTAACCCTTTTCGCCTCTTCAATAACAGGCAAAAGTGCGCAAGTTTGGTCCTAAAATCCTGCAGCTGCTGACAGAGTGGACAGAGACGTTCCCATCGGACTTCAGGGATGAGAAGATGGTCGGATATCTGAAGGACTTCATCCACAGGATAGCGCCATGTGATGAGGTATGTGGATGAAAGCAACATGAAAGCAGTTCAGCCATCTTTACCACAGACAAAATTTATTTCACACTTTTTAAGGGACTCTAGATCTTCTTAAAAATGGAGTAAAGTCATAAAATACCCTTGGGATAAGAATTTGTGACAGCCCGTGCAATGATTTTGATTAGCAGTTTAGATTTTAACATCGTGGCCTGTTTAAGCTGCCGTGACTTGCTGTGTATCTGCAGTGAGAAATGCTCTGATGGGGAACAAAATTCAATTATCATCACTAGCAGTGTAGCAGGGTGATGGAAGGAGTCAGAGTGTCAGTGCAGGGTGAGTAGCCACAGCTCAGTGTTACACAATCTTACATTACAGAAGAGGAGAGGAGAGAGGAAGCGAGGATGTTAGAGGAGTGGCTCTATCTGCAGCCTCCGGGGAAAAACAGAGGAGGGGAGATGGATGGAGAAAACAGGAGGGGGGATGGGATGCATGGACAGAGGGAGCAGAGGAGGAGGAGGGTGATGAAGTCGAGGAAGAATGGAAGGAGGTGAAGAGAGGACAGAGAGAAGGGAAGGTGGCAGGCAGTGATAAATGTGCTGCTATTTACAGATTGCTGTCTACAGTGTGTGTGTGTGCATGTGGTGTGTCTGTGCATACATGTGCGAGCTGTAGCTTCAGGTCATTTGTGAGACAGAGTGACCTAACGGCCTCTGAGACCAGTCATCTGCAGTGAACACATTCCTGGACACAACAGAGAACATCGCTGCAGCTGCTGTGAGAAAACCTCAAAAACACGAGTTTAATATAAATAATGTTAATGCGTTTTATTTAAAATTTACTTTACATTTAAAATAAACCCTTAAGTGGTGCAAATATAAAAACAAGCGCATACCAACATTTTTTATGACAATACGATACGATAGGATACAATATGATAATATACCATACAATAACGTACGATACAATACGATACAATATGATAACATACCATATAATAACATACGATACGATACGATACGATACGATACGATAATATACGATAACACACGATACAATATGATAACATACCATAAAATAACATATGATACGATACGATAACATATGATAACATACCATACAATAACATATGATACAATATGATAACATACCATACAATAACATATGATACGATATGATACAATATGATAACATACCATACAATAACACACAATACGATACAATAAGATACAATAGGATAACATACGATACAATATGATACGGTACGGTACGATATGATACCATACCATACAATAACATACGTTACGATTAAATACGATACGATATGAAACAATATGATAACATACCATACATTAACATACAATATGATAACATACCATACATTAACATACAATATGATAACATACGATACTATATGATACTATACGATACTATATGATAACATACCATACGATACGATACTATATGATACAATATGATAACATACCATACAATAACACACAATACGATACAATAGGATAACATACGATACAATATGATACGGTACGGTACGATATGATACCATACCATTCAATAACATACGTTACGATAAAATATGATACGATAACATACGATGCGGTACGGTACGATATGATACCATACCATACAATAACATACGTTACGATAAAATATGATACGATATGGTACAATATGATAACATACCATACAATAACATACTATACAATACAATACAATACAATACAGTACGATACAGTACGATAGAATACGATACAATACGATACAATACGATAACATACCATACAGTAACACACGATGCGATATGATACAATATGATAACATACCATACTCCACAATAACATACGAAATGATACGTTACAATAACTTACAATACAATACAATACAATACAATACAATAACATATGATTCAATGAGATAGGATATGATGCGGTCCCCCATAAGAAACTTTTAGGTTTTTTTTAGACTAAAGTGCTGCACACATTTAGATGCCTCCATCGTAGTACTATTAAATAAAAACAACAATTATCAACAATCCACCATTGTACCATCTGTGCAGGAGCGAATGGCTGCAAAAATGCTCAAATAAAAACACTGTTTGGATTATATATAGACTGCAAGGGCTTGCCTGTGATCGTATATATTTTATGCTTCTACTTGGTTATTTTACTCAATAGTGTTATGATGGTTTTGTATTGCAACCCTAGCAACCAAGAAGTTATTTTGATTGATGCCTTTTACTGACCCAAGACAGGTTAATAAATTATTCATCCAAGTTATTATTGACAGTTCCTCTCCTCTCCTCTCCTCTCCCTCCCCGCAGGCATATTGGAAAACCCTGAACCAGGTGCTGCAGAAGCTCAGCCAGCGGCTGGCCCTCATGAGCCAGGGGGAAGAGAGCATCGTCAAGGTCTCCCTCAATGCCTCCTCCATCTCTGACAAGCTGGTGGCCTTCAAAACCAAGCCTCCGCCCATACAGAAGGACATACTCTCCATCTGCAACGACCCATACACACTGGCACAGCAGCTGACCCACGTGGAGCTGGTGAGGAGGAAGGGGGAGAGAGAGGGAGGGAAGTGGGGGTTAGACAGAGGTCAGAGTAAGAAATGATGGAAAGACAAGGATGCATAAGGAAAAGCAGAAATGGAGGAAGATGGGGCAAGAGGAGGGGCTAAGGATAACACATGGGTGGAGATGCTGTATAGTCCAAGTCAGGGACATAACCATGGAATATGAGACATCAAACAAAGCCATGGTATGAAAAGAGAACAAAGGCAAGAAGATTGGAGGTGTAACGGCAAACTAAAATTGTCAGACTCCTCTCACATTGCGATGTTGTAGCGTGTAATGAAGCTCGCTCTAGTATATCCTTGATCCTTACTTGTCAGCTATCGCAGCACTGAGTGGCCTTGCTGAGTATAATATAAAGAGAATAATGCAATGTAACATACATGAACAAAGGAGCTCGGCGGCGTTCCCCACACTGCATGCATGGTGCCTTCAGTCTATTCATGTGTGTCTTGATGTGGGCACGTGTATCTGGGGGTGGTTTTGTTAGTGCATGTGTGTGTGCGAGTGTGTGTGTATGTGTGTGTAGGCCTGAGTAAGCTTGTACCCTTGTCTAAGCTGTGACATCACCCCCAGAAGTCAGTGATGTGCCTGAGGCTTCAAACAAAGGGGATAAAAACCGCTGTGGATATATGTGACCTGACAGCTTCACACTCTGGCTCACACACACACACAAACACACACACTCACACACAAAAGGAAGGAGTGTGTACAGTGCACACACACAGGACTTGTTCTTTTTACAGTTTAGCAACATGCTGGTTCTCATTTAAAGTAATTATATGCTATTTAGATTTTGTCACTGTGTATAATGTACTCACATGTGTGTGTTTGTGTATGTTTGTATCAGGACTTGAAATGTCCCTATTGAGTCATTTTGATTTGCACATACGTATGACAGCATAGTCGTCTTTTAATAGAACTAAATATCATCTCAAGTGTCACAGTGAGGAAATATGATTCAGTCAATGACTCATTACTTCACCTTATTGATTTCCGTCCATTACTGAAATGACACAATTATTAATGGAAGCTGCCCCCATCGATGTTTGTGTGTGACCCCATGTATTTTTATGTGTGTGTGTTTTCCAGGAACATTTGAGTCATATTGGACCAGAGGAGTTTGTCGATGCCTTCGTTCAGAAAGACCCCTTAGATGGAACCCAGGTAAAGTTTTCTACGCTCATTCTGTGTGTGATTTTGCAGAGGAAATGCACACATATTATTTACACTGTTTGTTAAGTTCATGTTTTGCTATATCTTTGAAACGATTGTATGTTTCTTTGACATTGCACACCATTTTTTTTTATTTTCAGTCCTAAAGAGCACTTGGATTTTAATACATTATAAGAATTTGCTTTATAAGAGTCCATCTCCAGAAAAGTGGTGCTTTTCTTTCTGTTAACCGCTCTTATTGCCCTCTTTTTCCTCTTTCTCTTAATTCAGATGCTGTCACTTACACTCATTTCATCTCCCTCTGTCCTCCCCATATGTTTTTTCCTCATGCTCTCCATTGATCGTGTTATTTCCGCTCCCAGCTCACCGCCTTTGTCATTACCACTCACACAGGGGGTCAGCCTGTAGATAGGAAGCTAATTAGAATGAGAGGAATTCCCTTGAGTTGCACTTCCTAAGCTGACTCGTGTGTGTGCATTTGTTCATGTTTGTGTGTTATTAGCAGCCATGCTTCAGTGACCAGAAGAAGAAAACCTCCAACCTGGAGGCGTATGTCAGGTGGTTCAACAGACTGTGTTACCTGGTGGCTACTGAGATATGCATGGTGAGTGGCAAATGTTGGTATGCAAGCTGCTCAGTTTTCTAAATTCAGACTGCAGATGAAAACAAAAGATACGTGTTGTGCCAAAAATGATGAGAATGAAAAGTCTACACGCTAAGAAAGACTTACTCTGTTTACAAATAGGATAGACATTGTAAAAGAGCATGACATAAACAGGAGAAGGAAATCAAAGAAATGTTACCTGTTTTCATACAAATAACTTATTTCTTATCTCAATTGCTAATGTGTATTTTTTACATTTTCATTACAATATTCTGGAGAACTTGTACCTCAGAATTGAATTCTTGTAATCGAACAGAGGAGCAGAATATACAGCCGGTTTGGTTGTTACAGAGCACCACTGACCCCCAGTGGTGACTTGATGTAACTACAGCTTATATGAATTGTGGTTGATATTTGTGCTGATACAGCTGTAGAGGAGGAAACAAATATAATACAAAAAATTCTGTCTTGCAGCCAGCAAAGAAGAAGCAAAGGGCCACGGTGATAGAGTTCTTCATTGATGTTGCCAGGGAGTGTTTCAACATTGGAAACTTCAACTCCCTCATGGCCATCATCTGTGAGTCTAATTTTGTGATTCCTGAGGGTATCATCACTTACAATTCTGCTGTAAGGCTGTAATGAGTAGCTAAACCTGTTTCCTCCCTCAGCTGGTATGAACATGAGCCCTGTGTCAAGGCTGAAGAAGACTTGGGGAAAAGCCAAGACTGCAAAGTTCTTCATACTTGAGGTAAACACAATCTAAAGATTCACTGACTGAATCATGCAGGTAATGACTCGCACTTCATAGTGTTGTTTGTGTTGCCTTTTGCTTTGACAGCATCAGATGGATCCTACAGGGAACTTTATAACTACAGGACGGCCCTGAGGGGGGCTGCTCACCGCTCACGGACTGCCAACAGCAACAGAGAAAGGGTAGGGCTCTGCTATTTTTCTGAGATTAAGCTGGCATCAGTACGTTTTTTTTTTGCCTTTAAATGTCCTAACTTCCTGCCTGTTTTGTATCTTCAGATCGTGATTCCCTTCTTCAGTCTGCTGATCAAAGACATTTACTTTCTGAATGAAGGATGTGCCAATCGGCTGCCCAATGGCCACGTCAACTTTGAGGTAGGCCAGTCCCTCCTGTCTTGACCCGGTATTCTTTCACCTTTAACCTCCCTAAAAAATGTAACCCAGTGTATTTCCTTTCTCAGAAATTTATGGAGTTGGCACGGCAGGTTGGGGAATTCATGACATGGAAAGAGGTGGAGTGTCCATTTGAGGAGGATCGGGCCATCCTGCACTACCTCCACACTGCTCCAATCTTCAGCGAGGACGGTGAGAACCTGCTTTTTATTCAGAAAACTTTTCCTCCTTTTTGTGATCGTTGGTTCTTATTATCTAATTATTTCCATGTTATTCTTTTTCTTAATCTTCCTCAGGACTCTACCTCGCATCCTATGAGAGCGAGAGTCCAGAGAACCAGGTAGAGAAGGACAGGTGGAAAGCACTCAGGTAAGAATGATCACACAATTTAAATACTACACTGTACAAATCAACACCATGTCCCTCATACATAAATCTCTTGTTTCTTTTCTGCATCAGGTCAAACGTTCTGGCAAAGACATGAGGCCCTGACAGCAGCTAACCCTCCCACCTGCGAGGGGAGCATGTGTTCTCGTTGCACTAAAAATGAACTGTGAAGGAACCTAGCTGGTACTTAGGTGTTTTTCTATGAAGAAGTGATGAAAAAAAAGGATCAAGATGAACAGGATTCATCAAGAAAAGTGTTAGAAAACGAACACATCTTTAAAAGGGAATTTTAAGTTAAGCTATAAAAAACTGGAGCAAAAAGCCTTTGCAGCATATGAACTATCTGGTATTAAGGTACAGTGTTGGAGAGGGGTCCAGCCTCTAATATAACCCCTCCCTTGATGTGTGTTTACTCTGTGGAGATATGTTTACTACTATAGTGAGTACAGTAACAGGGAAAACCACTTTTTAAAATGAAATTCCTACAGATGCTATTGTTGTTTTTTGTATTTGCTTCTCTCTTTACTCTCTTTTTCTCTTCTCCCTTTATTCCTAAGCATTGTCTAGGTATTTATTTTCACTTTATTTCCTTTACTTGTAATGTGCTGTAATGAAACTAACAATGATGTGAAGGGCGCTGGCTAGCCCATTATCAACTTTTATAGGTCTACTGAAGGATTCTGGGAAGACAGAAGAGGACATGCCTTGAGCATTTTACCAGTGTGTCTCACGTGTACTTTTATGTGTGTGTTTGTGATCCAAATGTCCATGCATTTAATGTCAGTTCAGATTGTCATTGTCTTGTTTTGCATGAGAATGACTGGAGATACGGCTCATTGGTCATCTCTTTTTGTAACTTTATTTATTGTATTTTATTTGGGGAAAGTATTGGATAGGGAATTTGAACTGTTAAAGTGTTTACTCCTTTTTAAGTGTATTGTGCCATTAATGCAAACAACAACAGTATAGCTTAAGAGTCACAACAGAAGGACCAGGTGTTGATTGTGTACAGGTGACATTTACCCCTCATCTTCCTGCTCTTCAGGAAGTTTTCTCTGACTGATGTTCAGTTGTCTGATATATTTATGGAGATTTCTTTGCTGACAGATGTATAGTTTTTATTGTTATTTTCCTCTACTGATTTTGAAGTCCAATGGCATGCCACTATGGGTGTATTTAAAGGGGCATTAAGAGTAACCACCTTTTAAAGAAAACTGCTGCAGCCGAAACTTTGCAGTGATGATGAAGGACTATGGTGATTTGGAGACTTTTGTCTTTCTCTGAAGTAAGGAGGGAAACTTGTGCCATATGAATCACTGGTTGTTTTGACAATTCAGGTTCCTCTGACTTGAAACGTGTTGTTTGTTGTTTCGTGGGATCGTCATTGAGCTCTGTTTTTTGACAGTTTTGTTGTGAATTGAGACATTATTAGGGGGAGGGGGTGGTGTTAGGAGAGGAGGCACTATGGGGATGGGAGTGGGAACTATGTAACTATAAGCTTTTTGAAAACAGTCTTATTGAGTTTGCTCTGATTGATTGATGTCAGTGTTTTCTCTTAAGAAGCACCTTTCCATCCCTATAACAGACTGACTTTAACTCTCCCTCCTCATTTGCCATCAGTAAACTTGCTTTTCCTGTAACACATTCCCAACATAAGTTAAGTATAGAGTCAAACCTGCCATTCAAGCTGAAGACATGTTTTAATAAAACATTACCTGTGTTGAACGTGTGTTTTCAATGACAATCTACATTACATCACCACTACTATTTTAAATGGTGCCATTGCCATTCTCTGGTCTTTGCCTACAAAAATACATTGCTGTGTGCATTTCAAGTTTGAAGTGCATTCTGTGTTTTTCATGGTTAATGAAGCCAAGCAGAGAACACATTTGGCTTAAACATCACTGCAACATTTGTGACTGGTTCCCAAAAAGCCTTTAATAAAAGTCAACGCTAACTTAATGTGTGCTGCTTGTCTTGTTTATGACTTTGGCTCACTTTAATAATTAACTCTTTGGTCCCCATTCAAGGATCAGGAGCTTTACATTTACTACAAGTGCCAACAAAAAGAATCAGAGTTTAAAAGAGTCCTGTTGTTCACCTCTCTATCCAACTGGATGTTGGTGGTTTTTAAATCTTTGATTAGGTATGAATATGTCTGCTGTGGAAATCCAGGTGAATTGATAAAGAGAATTGCAAGAAAAAAATCCCAAGCTGAATACTTATAAAATCCATGACAATACAACTATTTATCCTCTCATGAAACACTATCTTTCAAAATGCTGAAACAAACAAAACATTTAAAATGCTTCTAGAGCCCTCTCTGTCAGGATTTTTTAAAGTGCATATTTATGCTTTTCCCTGCCAATGATTTTGCATTCCCTGACAATATTTGGCATTAACTGCAGTAATTTTCTTTTACCAAAACTTTTGCATTTCCCTGTAACTTTTACATTGCCTGATATTGTACCTCAATTATATTCTTTGCATTTTTTTTCTTCCAGTGTTTTTGCATCCCCTCTAAACACTTTTTAGTTACCTTACATAATTATTATTATTAATATTTTGCATTTCCTCAAAATAGTTTTGCTTTCCTATGCAATATTCCAACATTTCTTTTCAGAGTTTGCATTATGAGGCAAAATGTTTGTGACTTTGAAAAATGCTCTGCATGTCATTGCATTACTATCTCAATCTCTTGCAATGTTTTGCATTCAACCACAATACTACTATAATACTAAATCCCCTCACAATTTGTGTATAACCCCAGTATACTTTTGTATTTTCTCATATTACTTCTGTTTTACCAGGTAATTTTTTGGGGCATTTCATCTCAATACATCTGCATTACCTTGCTATACTTTTTGCATTCCCCTACTTGTGTTTGCACTCACTAACATTACTTTTTAATTTTCTCACAATACTTTGGCTTACTCTTGCAATATTCTTGCATTTCCTATCAAAACTTTTGTGTTGCTACAGCCAAAAAGTTTTTCATTCCCTCACAATAGTTAGAATTACCTTGCAATACATCCCAATCGATTATATTGCTTTCCCATTTTTCATTCCATACAAAATGTTTTTCATGATGATTTCCTTGCAATAGCTTAATGTTTCCTTATTCTATGTTTGTGTTATTATCTTCCAGTCTCTTTCGTCTTATTGATTTTTTTTATATAGCTATAGTCTATATCTATTCCTTCATTTCCACCCAGCTGCTACTAGTGTGACCCACTGCCAATCATGTCATTGAATTTTACTTTAAACTGGGCACATAATATGCTGATAAAACCCCTTTTAATAAGAATGCTCATTTTATAAGCAAACGTAAACTTGAACTGATTTTAAGATTCAGAGATTTCTCCTGGAGAAAGCAGTACAGCAATCTGTAGGACACTTTCACTTACATACTTGGCTGGCTTGAGACAACTACATGGATATAGATGGATGCATCCTAAAAGCAGAGAACAGTGATAAGTGATTGACACTGAACCAAGAATAGGATATTTGTGTCTACAGTCAGTGAAATGTTATCATTGTAATTTTAACTGTTTGACCAATAAGAAATAATGTTGCCATTATCACACAAACAGGGTAAAGAACATTGTTTCATCCTTTTATTCCATAGTTTGTTTGTTTTGGTATGTTTGTCTTTCCTTGATTAACTAGTCTGTGCTTCAGAGGTGGATATAGTTGTACATTATAAGGCTGGTCCACATTACAACAACATCAGTACTGCTGTTTGTTTCTTTTCTGTGGATTGTTGGGGATACAACTAATGCCACATTGTGATGACAGCTTTGCCTAAATTCAAGAGAATTTTTTTATTGAAAAATTAGACATGTACTGAATTCATTTGACATGCATGCAATCTTAGGAAAGTTGCACAGACTTGATTTGATATGGGTCATTGTCATCTGTATTGAAATATTGAATTTGCAAAACATTTAGGGTTCAACAGCTCACAATATTTTAGTCTTTGAGTTGCTCTTGGCCCGAGCTAAACGCTATCTGGGCCAGCTTGGTGTAAGATTCAAAGTTCCTGGAGCCCAGGTAAGCTCCGAAGAAAGCCTGGAGCACAAGCACTGCCCTCATCTTCCTCATGATCGGTCTGGAGAGCTCCACGACGAACCGGAACATGTTGCCCTTCTCTGGTAGCGGAGCAGTGGTGTACATTGAGGCAATAGCGATATTGACAGGTAAAGCCAACAGAATGGGGTACAATCCAGCACCGACCACACCAACAAGTGCACCTCGTATCAGGGCACAAGAGGGACAGTTGAGATCCCCGTACAGAAGGGGGCCGGACACTGCTGCGTTGTACAGAGCAAATGTTGACAGGAAGGGCAACACGGCCATCGGCATGGACGAAGTGAAAGCTGCCTGTTTGATGTTCAGAGATCTGCGATACAAGCTGTTGGATACCAGTCCCGCGAGGGCTCCATTCCCCCCCAGATAGGCAGGGCCATACATGAAGAGTTTCTGATCAATGTCAGGAAGTTTTTCGAAATTGCTCATCAGCATGTCAGCAATCGTTTGTCTTGTAAGCGCTTTTCCGGAGACGCCGGCCTTCTGTGTCTCCTCCGACATCTTCACAATTAATGTAAAACCCAATAACAAGAATGTCCTCTGTTCTGAAGCCAGAAATCCTTATTTACAATGTTGATAACTTGTCTCATGCAGGTTGAGTAAGGTTGTAAGGATGCAGACGGGCGCGGACATGTTTTACCCACAATTCAAAGCTGAGGAGGGATATTTTGCCCTGAGGAAAGCTTTTCAGGCAGAGCGGCGATGGTTTTTAATTAAATAAATATATCCAAAAAATTACCGAAAGATATAGACCTTCAAAAAATAACAGAAATAGCTAGAGGAATGTGAAAAACAATATGAGATTTTCAAAAAAGGAATTCAATGAAATGGAAAACAGCCTGCTGTCATTATGTCTTGAGCCTCTTAAGTTCCTTTGGTCAAGGGGAATTAAACCCCTTCAGAAGATATTGAAAAGCTTTTGAATAATAAAAAATAATCTTTAAACGTTGTCTTATCGTTGTTGCCACTATGTTATTATTATTTAATTTTTTTGGGACAGTTTAAGAATACCGTTCAGTGTTTTACACCATACAATACGTTTTTTATACAAAACACCCAATGCAGTAATTACATTCCAATTAACCACACATTTACTGACCAATAAGTTGACCCAACAGATAAACAAGTCACCTTTACACATATGAAAATCTTAAAGGCATCCATCTCAACTATGCTAGTAAAATAAATAGATTAATTAATTAATTAATTACATACTTAAATCTGCAACATATTTTACAGTCTTCAGCAGTTCCAATAACTGAAGGACATCTCGTCCCACAAAACACAACTTTGTGTTAAATCAATTTTAGTAATGCTGATACATTTACATTTTCAAGTATTATATAAAGGTTGATCAATAGACGTAATGGTTTAATCTGGTAATACTGGTGGCACTGTAGGCAGTGGTGGACAGTAACAAAGTAAATTTACTTGAGTAATGTACTTAAGTACACTTTTTGAGTATCTGTACTTTACTTGAGTATTATTTTTTGGGGGAACTTATTACTTTTACTCCGCTACATTCAGAAGACAATTATTGTACTTTTTACTCCTACATTTCTATCAATGCTCTAGTTACTCACTACTTTTGCTTTCAAGTCAGCTCATGAATTACCTTCTCTTTTCTGAAATCTGATCCCTAAGACAGTAAACTGTGTTTCTGTAGTTCTGTTTGTCTCAGTGGTTTAGTCATACCTGTGTATCGTGCATCTCCACGGTTGAACGTGGAGCAAACACAGAGCAAATTTCACTCAGATCAGGCAGTTCATTCAGAGGTGGTAATGATGGCTATAATTTATTACCTCAGCACCCATGTCCATATCTTCAGATGTGTTAGAGGTTTTTGAAATGAAGAATGATACGTTTTGTTTGAAATGTTCTTCCTGTTTCCCACTATGCCAAAACAAACAAAAATTCACTGTCCAACCTGAGAAAGAGTGAACATTTCAAACTAAGTCGTCTGTGCTTGGAGTAACTTAGTTTCTGTTTTTATTCCATGGTATAGTTTTTAGAGATTTCAAGTAATGGTTTCTAAATAAGCATGATGTAACAGAATGCACTCATATTTATGCTTGACTGCATTTGTGTTTTTGGAAAATACAATGTTTTAAGATTTTTTAAGAAGTACTTTGAATACTTGAGTATTTTTAAAAGCAAGTACTTCAGTACTTTAACTCAAGTGATAACTTGACAGAGTAACTTTCACTTGTATTGGTAATGTTTAACCAGGAGGATCTATAGTTTGACAAAATAATGAAGCTGTGTACTTTGTCCACCACTGACTAGGTAAAAATCAGGTAAAAATATAAGCGCCTGATTGTACCTGAAAGAATGCACTCAGGGAGACACAGACCCACGCAGAGCTCGGTGGGCGTGGTTATCGAGTGTTGCATCATCGTTTTTGTTGAAGAACGTTCCGCCGGATTCTCGGGACAGTCGCCATCTTTGTGGACGAACAGTCTGAAGTATTTTCTTTGTTTATAGATTTAAAAAAAACAACAAACGTATCAACACTCTTACACGTGTAGACGTTAACGAGGGGTAAGCAGAACCTTTTTGAGGATGGATTGTTTCCTCGCAGTTTGTTGTTGTCGTGAAATGTTTGTTAACTGTTCATCAAACTCGACGCTCGCCATAATGGCTGATACTGTATGGAGAATTAGCCGTCGTTCGTTCCCATAGTTTCTCCTACAAATAGTGTTACTCAGAAAATTCGAGTGTTAGCTTCTGCGACCAGAGGAGCAAAAGACTTATAACTTCGTCTTATACTCAGTAATAAGTACTAAGTATAACCTGTGTTGTGCTCACGTTGTCTTCTGGGTGGCTAACTAGAGGGAGCGGTGGCGTGCTCGACGCTCAGCGGGCCTTAGAGTGAATCAGTCACAAGATGTCTTTCTTTGTGTTACTTCATGGTCAGTGCTAACACGTGTAATCAAGTACATGGTATACTCCATCATACAGCTATGGAGAGTACTCAAGAGGTAACAGGTCGTTTTGGTCCTGAAGTTGTTATTGTGTTAACCCGTTGCGCAATATGGTTGTTTACAGGTAGTGGAGAAGATGACATGCTAGGTTTTTGAATTTTGGAAATCTTCCAAATTGGAAACTTTCCATGGGAATTAATGGGAATTGAGGTTAATTTTATGGAAAGTTATCACATCAAAGCATACATATTTGTTATGTTGATTTGATGTCTTTATTTCGAACATGTAAAATAGAAAAAAAAAACAAAAAACATACAAGTAGAAAAGAAGAAAAGATTATACAAACATACAAGGGAAAAAAGAAATAGTTGTACAAAAGAAACAAAATCAATCAGTTCCATTAGCAAGCACTGAAAATTTTTACTTTACGTGTGCGAAAAGGAGTAGGAAGAAGTTAAAACTTATTTAATATTACCCCTTCATTCTCTATGTTATAAGCAGACATCCATAATAATGTATCTGTGAGTAGAGCTTTATCAAGTGTTAAATATTTTATTGAACAATCAATTTTTTCATTAAAGAACAAAATATGAATTTTGAGTTAAATATTACTCATCCCCCAGATCCAATCCATTTAAAAATTAACAAAAATGCAATCCCAACAAAGTCCCGTTCAAAATATTAAATTAAAAATCGTCTTCCCTGATCGAGGAATAGCATAGATATTCAACTGTGCTGGCATGAAATCTGGTTGTTTTAGTCATGATTATGCTAGAATATATTTTCCCAAACTATAATTGAATTCCCTATTAAGAGCCAACCTTCAATTTAGTAAATTCATGGTTTATTCACATAAAATCCCATAAACCTCCATGGAAAGTTTCCAACTTTTGCAACCCTAGTTATCATTCGTACATATTGTACCAATAATGCATTCTCCAGCTATGTAAGAACTTTTTCACATTGCATTGTTAGTTGACCGGCTCTCTAATATCACATATTAATTTACAGTGAACAGTTATATTTATATTAAAAACAATATTGAAATCTATTAATGGTGAAGGCAGAAATCACAAATCCTGTCTCAAATGTACTTATATTTCACTTTTGTTAAGCTTCACAATTGTTTAACCTTCCTCTTATTTTCTATCACTATTAAATCCCTGATTAAGCTGGCTGCAGCATCATGTTTAGTTCAGTTCAGACAACTGTATTAATCCCTGAAGGGCCATTCTGTTTAAAGTTTACCCTGCCTTATTGCATAAACTTAAATAATTAGGGGAACAAAAACAAACAAATGCAAACATACAGAAAACCACATTCACAAGTCAGTGCCAACAAATCAGCAGGATCAGCAATAAATACAATGTCAATGATGCATCAAGAAGATGCACCTGAGACTCCAAACATAGCATAAGCCACAATTGGTTCCAGTTTACCTCTCAGCATTTAGCAGGCTGATAGCTGAAGGTATAAATAAGTTAGAGGATCTATTTGCTTTCCTTGGGGGTGCATAACAGCGCCGCCCAGAGGGCATAAGAGAAGAGTCCGAGGAAAGAAGGTGGCCAGGCTGCTATGTTATGCAAAGTAAAGATTATCTTGCATAGGGGGAGGGCTTTCTCCAGGAACCAACCTGTTGTAAAGCTGATGGTTGCATACAGAACTAGCTCCAGTGAAGTTTAATACAATGCCATTTTAACCCTTTGTCCCTTTTCCCTGTATTTTTCAGATGCGCCGCTCTAAACGAATGCGATCCCCAGGTGTATGGTTAGACGAGTACAGTTGGGAAGAGAGAATGGAGTGTCGTAAACGAAGAAAAAGAGATTCACACAGCAGTGAAAGAGAAAATAAATCCAGAAGGACTCGTCACTACAAGACGTATGAAGGGTAACTATTTTGTATCTATATTTTATTATTTGTGGTGTTAGATTAATCTCAGGTGGGAATAAATAAATAACCCATGTTTTTTTTTTTTTTACATGAATCATCTGTGTATCAAACTCCAGACCAGTCAGGAGGAACCTGAGGGCAATGTTTTTGTGCTGATAGTTTATTTTTGTTGTTTTTTAATTTCATTTTTTGGTTAATTAAAAGTAATATTGATCTGCCTAGTTTGAAATTTCAGTGTCATCTGTTCAATTGAACCCAATGTTAGTATGTTTGGTAATTCTATCTTCTTGTGTACATAGATCATCCTTCATGGGGGTAACATTAGATGATCTGGATCTACTCTAATTTTAATTCTGTAGAGAGGCAGACTTCTCCTCAGAGGATAACTGACACCCCCAGGGTGCGAGGACCCAAATGGCTTCTTGGTCTTTTATAGATGCTGAGGTCTTAACATGCATGCTGAGTGGCTGAATGTTAAAAAGCCAGGGTTGTAAAAAAAAGGGGGTATGGCAAACATTGTCCTTGAGGTTCCTTTAATTAGCTCTAAATTTCTTTGGCAGGAATGGCATCACATTTGGATTGCACCCCTCCTGGCATACACAGTTCTGTAGGTGTAGAATCACAGATTGCATTACGCACCATCAGGTTGTGCTGAAACACTTTCCATGACTTTTAATGCTTCGCACTTCAACTCTGCCAATGTGGCTCTCTGTCAGGGTGCACAGGTTTAAAAGTTAGGCATGTTTCAAGTTGTTAAAGAGACAGCTGGTTAAAAGTTAAACCGTTGAAATGTTCTGCATTACAATTTCATATTTTCAGTCTCCGTGAGGTATTTTTTGTATGCAAATTAACCAGAAATAAACTATAGCTTCTTGTTGAACAGAAAGTTTTGTGTGAGGTGTGTGTAAATAAGTATGGTGCTTATTACGAATGTTACGTAAAAGGCTTAGGGGATAGGGTGTCGGGCAATAGGCGGACCATTAGCACCATCACCACCACCTTCATTTTGGAGTGTGACAACAGACAAGGAACCAAGCCTCACTGACTACAAACTATGCATTCTCATTCTACTTTTTTAATCTGTGTTTCCTTTTTGTGTGTGACTGCAGGCAGTATCTGGAGACTCGCAGTTTGAACTATAGGCTGGAACCACAGGAAGGATACACCTGTGCCTACAGTCTAGACATGGCCCGTGAGGAGGACAGCCATGATGGCACCTGCAAGGAGAGAGACATGGACTGGCATCACTACAGCAAGTCATCGGGGCGAAGTGGTCGCAGTAGGAGAAGCAGCCGCAGGCACAGAGACAGGAGGCGCAGGTGGAGCCACTCTCGTCCCAGGTCCTCCACGGTATGAAGACTCCCTTCTCCTCTTTACTCCTGTGTATACCACCAAATCAAATGGGTCATATCTCTTGTCTCTTTGTATCTGTTTGTGTGTCCCACTCTTCACTATTGAGCATGATTTCCAGTAATGACAAATAGGGGACTCGGGGAAATAAGGGATTGCAAGTGTTTGTAGATTTAAAAGCAAAGCGGATCCAGAATTTGTGCTGAAATCTTAGCGGGCAGTTATGGGAGATGATAATGAAGACTAAAGTTGTACCTCTAGGCTGAGCTACAGAGAACTTACTGTAGAAAGACTTAAATCAATCAAGTTCAGTTTTTTTTCTGTACTACTCTGAGAAAGTCTCTCATCTGAAAATCTTGTTGCCATGTTTTTCTTCTGTAACACACACTATGTGGTGGCTGGCGCCCAATTTCTCTGACGGGGCTGAATTTGAATTTGCTGCTCCGTCCATTCGCCTGGCGGTGTTACTGAACGGGCCGAATCTATCCACCCCTACACCTCCCCCTCCCCCTGGCCTGGTTGAATGAATGACGATGTCGCATTGTGGTGGCCTGGTGCTGGCTGACTGATGGGTTATTGATGTGATGGCGGATTGCGGCGGTTCCCGTGCAGAGGAGGAGCCATCATCACAGGAGCAGGAAAAGATCCAGGAGTGTTGAGGATGATGACGAGGGTCACCTCATCTATCACAGTGGAGACATGCTGAAAGCGAGATGTATAGAATATATACCTTTTTTTTCTACTGTTGTTCACACTTTGTCTCTCTCACTCTCTTGTCTGGTTTTTACCTCCAAAGATTAAATTAGAGGCTGAACTATTTGGGCCAATAGATTTAATATTGTTTTGGTTACATATTGCCTGTCTGTGTAACATTCTTAGCAATGAGTTGTATTTCAGTGTTCAGAAGCCTGTTTATTGTAGTGTAGCGCAGAGCAATGTAACATCAGGCCGTGAGTCAGCCAAAGGGCAACGTGATCATGTCAATGCTATGTTTCTAACTTCCACTCTCTATTTTCTGTAGATGAGATTGTGTGTACTCTAGGAGAGGGTGCCTTTGGGAAGGTTGTCGAATGCATTGATCACTCTAAGTAAGTATAAATTAGGAAATACTTTTATTTTGTTCTCACACTACTACATTTGATAATAACAAACGGTTGTCTGTTTGCAGTAAGGGGGCTCGGGTAGCTCTGAAGATCATTAAAAACATAGACCGCTATCGAGAGGCAGCTATGTCTGAGGTAGAGGTGCTCAAACAGCTGAAGTCCCTTGACATTGATATGAGATAGTAAGTCATCAGTTTTAAGCCTGATTCACTTGGTGTGACGCCTCTTTAAATGTTCTGTTAAAAGCTTTGCTTATTCACTCACATGCATTTTTACCTCTCCTCTCCTTTCAGTGCTTGTGTTCACATGCTGGACTCTTTTGAGTACCACGGCCATGTTTGTATTGCCTTTGAGCTGCTCGGCCTAAGCACCTACGATTTCCTCAAGGAGAACAACTTCCAGCCTTTCCCAGTAGAACACATCAGGCACATGGCGTACCAGATCGTTCGAGCTGTGCGATGTGAGTAGCAAACAAGAAGAGACTCAATTTACAACAGTTTAAAAAACAGCTTTCTTAAACATCCATGCTTTTGTCTTTCAGTTCTGCACAAGAACAAGCTGACCCACACAGATCTGAAGCCTGAAAATATTCTCTTCATTGACTCAGACTATGATATGGAGTACAACCCAGACATGGTATGTCACCTTAACATAATCTTGATAAACATGTAGTTTGCTTTAGTATGTAGTTTGCTTTAGTATATGCAGTTTTGCTCATCTTATTTGTAGCAGCAGTAGTGCTTGAGTAACATAAACATTTTTCTTTCCTGTCAGAAACGCGACGAGCGAACACTGAGGAACCCAGATGTAAAAATAGTTGACTTTGGAAACGCCACATATGAACAGGAGCACCACACCTCTGTGGTGTCTACACGTCACTATCGTGCACCCGAAGTCATTTTGGGTAAGTGGGTGTGTTTGGAGCGCTGAAGTGAAGCGGTAGAATCGATCTTTCCTTGGTAACGTATTGAACTCTGTGCCTTTCAGATCTCGGCTGGGATCACTCCTGTGATGTCTGGAGCATAGGCTGTATACTCATTGAGTACTACCTTGGATCTACTCTCTTCCAGGTAGGTGATAGTGGAGAGCACAAGTAATTATTTATACTCTGATCCTCAGCATGGTATTGGCAACATAGCTTATGTTTTTTCCTGCATTTAGACTCATGACAGCAAAGAGCATCTGGCTATGATGGAGAGAGTCCTGGGCCCCATCCCAACACACCTCATGCAGAAAACCAAGTAAGGGGATCCCACTACTGGACTTGTCTCATAACATTCTGTGATTCTGTGACACAATTTATTGTATCAGCTTAACATATGCTCCATAAGAGGTTGTTTGATTTGTTAACATTTCAAAATCATTTTGTGGTTAACAGGAAACAGCGCTATGTTCACCGGTCCAAACTTGACTGGGATATGCACAGCTCTTCTGGGAGATATGTCCGGAAACATTGCAAACCTCTAAAGGTAAGAAGAGTACTCCTGGAGAAAACAACCTCTTCAACCTCCATTCTCTACCATGAAGATGGGCTGGTTGTCCAAAGCAATAATTTTCCATCCCCTTCTCTTTAATCTTTGCCTTTTTCCTTCTGGGGGATATCCATCCTTTCCATCCTTCCTCTTAAAGTCCAGATGTTGTTGCTTCAATGCAGAAGCCTTTCCCCCTGTTGAATTAGTGTACCAGCCTCATGATTAGATTTCAGATGGCATATCACATTGTTAGTATGGAGTGCAGCTTTACCTCCTTATGAAACAATAGTATTGCATATATTGCAATTGTGCTGAGTTTCAACAGTCAGTGCAATGGTCAGGGTGAGATGATCATCTCAAGTAGGATCTGGACATACCTACAAACCAAACCTTTACTGCAGGGGTTCTGTCTTTGTTTTGACCTCCCTCTGGTCATGCTGTTTTATTTGAGTGGCTCACACAAAATGTCAATAGAAAATCGCAGAGCAATAGGTCTATTGCAGCATCATTTAAAAAGACTAATTTGACTTTCCTTTCCATCAGCATTACATGTCATCAAAGGGTGAAGACCACCAGCAGCTGTTTGACCTAATAGAGAAGATGATGACGTATGACCCAGCTAAGAGACTCAGTCTGGAGCAGGCGCTCAGACATCCCTTCTTCTCCTGTTTTTACAAGAGCAGCAGTAAAAGCACGACCAGAAGCAGCAGCGGTAACAGCAAAAAGGACTGATCTGAACCTGTAGACCTCTGGCCAGAAACCCTGGCCAGGGCCCGGCTGTCAATGTAACTTTTATAATGACACTCAGTGCCGGTCTCTACTTCCGAGCTCTCCGGGAGAGTTGTACTTCAGCTGACTGTATCAGTCCACTGCCCTGCTTCACCGATTCTTGTCTTAAACTAGCATTGTTTCTTAATGTTTCCACTGTGGCATGTTTTGATAAAAATGACCCCTCTGTGATTTATATTTATTTGCCATTGTAACATTGTATTTTAATTTGTAGTCCTGGAAAATATGCTGGTGAATGTTTTTCTTATTTTTTAATTCAAGATCAGTCCAAAATTTGTCTAAATTGTCTCTATGCCAAGGAGGTGATGGGTAATGTAGCAGATTGAGAATTGCTTTTCTTCCTGCATTACTTTCACAAAGTAATTTATTCAGCATTGAAGATGTTAAAAAGCTTTTCAGGGCAGACTTTTCTTGTACATAGATTTTGTTCACGTGTCTGTTTTTTCACTGATTGTTTATGTAAGTTTTGCAGTTTCATGTACATTTCTCAATAAACGTGTACAGATGACAAGTGTGCTGTGTGCAGTCTTTTAGGTGATTGGTGTCAATCTAGAGGCAGCATCCCAATTTAACCACTGGATGGCAGTAAACAGCTGTACTTTCCTCTCCGATGGTTTCCATTCAGTGGAACAGCCAGTAGAATTACCTGACGATCTCCGGACAGGGCAATCATTACAGTGTTGACCTAAATTCAAATGGTGTTACCGATGAGGCCTTTAACTTGTTAATTCGGATTTTATTTGAAAAAAAAAAAAAATGTTGGAAATGAAATCTCGTGCGTTAGAGACATGTATTCTGTATGACAACGACGTGTACCACAGACTTAATCAATGACAGCAGCGACCTTAATATCCGAGAAGGGATTTTTACTGAGTAGATTTGTGTGCAGGTAAGAAACTATTGATTATAAATGGTCTGATCTGACTCACTGAAATGATAAATGATCGAGACTCGCGATTTCTCCTCTACAATTGATCGACCGTTTACAGTAAAGCTTATTTTGCGCCATATATGATTTAATGTACAACAGTGATATACGACGGAGTTCAAAGTAACCTCAAGAGTCTGTTCACATTTCACATTTAAAGTTAATCTGGATTTAGACTGCGCAGTGTCTGCATGTAAATGGATGTCACACAAGAAAGATTGTATTAATCAAATGGCTCGTTACATTTTCAACAAGCGACCTCAGTTGTCACTGTTTGCCCCCTTAAGTATTATGGTCGACATGGGTAAGCTCGGAAAACCTAAACGGATTTCAAACCTTAAGGACTACATCAGTCACGATTTAACTGAGGCTCTTGACTGATCAGAAGTTGGCCAATCCCAACGATCTCCCTCACAGCTGTCAATCCGAAGCCTCCCACGTGGTTAGCAGGGCGGGCGCATCTCAACTGGTTGAACATGCAACTTTTAGGGAGGCAAACAATTGGACCCATTGGTAGTTGCATTTGCACATCCATGTAGGATACTCCCCAACAGGAAACAACGACCTGCACGTTAGCAGGCGCCTCTTCTCTGCTTGTCATCCAGATCGCTCCCATCTGTGCGCACTGCTGCTGCTGCCTCTTGTTCCAGGACTAATTAAAGACCGCTTTGAACCCCGAGCCCAGTGTGCAGGAGTTAGTGTTGCCAATCTGATAGTTAGTCCACGGAGCCTGATTACACCTTGGTTTAAAACCTAAACTAACATTACAAGTTATAGTGATTGTTTTCTTCTCATCAAGAGGACTTCTGAAGCAGAATTTTAGCATGGATACAGTCAGCGACTCTGTCGGGGAGAGTAAGCCGGTGTATCAGTGTGCACCGAAGTCCATGGTCCAGCGGTGGCTTCCAGGATTTAATATCGCTCTGTGCCTGTTGATGTCTTTGAGCTCCGTCACAGTGTGTCTCTTGATGAGCTTCAGGACTTTCCAGCTGGAGAACCGACTGCAGATGGAGATGGACAAAGCGTCTATCTTCCAGCCGCAGCACGCAGCTTTTCTGAACGAGGATGGGACCCTTATTCAAGAGCTGAGCACCCCCATAGAGTGGCTCGTAGAAGAGGTAATGTTGTTGATGAAAATACACTAATAGTTTGTGGTAAATGCATATTCTATCAGCGCGAACATCTGACAGACTAACTGGTCGCCTGTGCGTAAAGTGTGCGTAATAACTGGGAACATATGCAGTGAAGTTTATAAACTCACAGACTTGGCATTTGTTGGTAATAGCACCCTAATTATTCCCCTTCTAAAACCTTTCCGCTTTAATGCTTGACCTTAGGGATCAACCATTCATGCAGCTGGCCAATTAGTTTATAGTTAAGGCTCTTTATAGGGTGACATAACTGCTGATAATAGACACCAACCTTTAATTTTATCACATGGAAAAATAAATTGACTTAACTCCTTTAATTCTAGCTTGATTTAACAAGAAAGGGATTATGATCTCATTATTATAGTGAATAAGGGGTAGTGATTCAATTTATTTGAAATCTTTTCCATTCTTTAAATGCCTGCTAAATGATTTCCATTTATTAAGTTCACTATTTTGAACTTCTTACACTGCTCAAATGAATGAAAACATGTTTAGAGCCATCATATTTATCTTATAATTGACTTTACTTTGTGTGTCTGCAGAAAATCGGGGTGATGGTACCAAAAATGCGGGCAGCTAGAGATGTTGGTCAAGAGTGCTCCTGTCCTCCAGGTACCTGTTTCTGTTCTTTGTAGCACTTACACACTTAAATAAAAACACACCTAGGACCAGCTTCATATCAGGGGCAAGCTACAGTGTCGACATGCCTGACTGCTTGTGAAACCTGACTGTCTGTCTACCTGCTATGCTTTTGCCGGCTGAACTGAAAGTGTGTGTGTGTGTGTGTGTGTGTGTGTGTGTGTGTGTGTGTGTGTGTGTGTGTGTGTGTGTGTGTGTGTGTGTGTGTGTGTGTGTGTGTGTGTGTGTTTGTGTGTGTTCCTGTGTGGAGGATTAGGGCCCCTAAGCCTGTGTAGGGCCCATACTGTGACAGCAGGTCTCAACACTCAGCAGATCAGTGGGGTTTGGGGTGTCCAGCCGGAGCCCTGATGCCTGGTGTCAGTGGGAGATGCTCACTTTAATAGATGGAGAAACTGTGTGCCAAGATTGGCCACGTTTGTCCTGTGGTGTTCATTACAGGGCTTGTGATCGTTCCATGGGTGGAGAACAGTGTGTGATCCACATCATGTTACACAGAGTCCCCTGTTAAGGCCATAAAATTAAAGAAAGGTGTATTTATTTTTATTTTTAGGGACGTTGCTGCTGTATTTGATGTGCTGTGTCTGATCCGCTGTGTATTTTATGGTTTACATGAGTGGTTTTACCTCACCTGTTAAGAGAAGAAATGTGCTCTGCTGCCAGAGAAAACTTTTGGCTTGCAGCAACAGGATGTGTGTGTTTTATTGAAGCTGGCATTCATGACATTCCAGATTTCACAAAATTGCAACTCAGGTAGATCTTAGCATTGTAAAGGAAGAGACACAGAGTCTGCACACACATTGTCTTCTGCGTTTTGTATCATGAAGTTAAAGCAGAGGTTATTGAGATGTTTTATCTTCACATATGTGGTATTTCCCTCCCTGGCTCTACCTCCTTTCCTTCTCCTTTCCTTTGTCTCCAAGCGTAAATAACCTTGTAACAGCAACACGAACAGGTGAAAGCGTTCTTAAGTGGAATTTATGGCCCACTTTCAACGAATTCCGTTTTCCAGTCTGAAGTCTGCTGTGCCAAGATGGCTCACCGTCTCTGGCTGGCAGGTCTGCAAAGTTGGGGCGAGTAATTGTTGATTGCTCTCAGCAGCCACTGATACTGTTAATGCAAGCTGTACTCTGCTGCATTTCCCTTTCGTCATTCAGTGCTTTTCCACACATTAGAACGGAAGTCAGAGGTGCCTTAAAATAGCCTGAGTTTGACTAGCCTGCATTGCCCTAAGTGGACACTCATAGATTTAAATGTTATTCTTGCATGATATGATATGATTGTATCAGATGTTTGCTTCCTATTTTCTTGTCGATTTTGCTGAATTACTGTGTAATCAAATGGTTTTGGCTCTGAAATTCAATCCACCCACAACTATGAGTTTATTTAAAGTTCCCTCCAGATTCTGATCTTTAACTAGTCTTTTTTTTTGGTGAAACAAAAGGCTGTTTTGTTTATTGTGGCTTTGATGCAACCATGTTCTTGTGGACTTGGATTGTTTTCATGCCTTAACATTTAGATTGCTTAGAACAGACATATTAAATGTTTTCAATAAAACGTGTTTATATCTAGAGAAGGTTTCTCAGCTGATAAACTTCTGTTACTGCTTCCATAACCTCATGATCTTGGTATTGAATTGTGGCCATCATTGTTTTTTCAGGCATTTATCTAAACTGTGTAAGGCTACATGTGTGCGTACCATCTGTGGTCCTGTAGTGTACATGTCTCTATCATGGTTCCACAGGCCTGTGTCTGCTGTGTGCCTGTGTTTGTCCGAGTCTGAGTTTGTGTCCCTGAGCCTTTGAGGGGCCGACGGGCACCTCTCTCTCAACACGACTCTGTAAGAAGAGACCCTCCTCTCTCTTTAGCACCAGCTCTTCCCACCTGAAACTTGAATCTCTCAGTACAAGGATCACATGGCAAGGTATTTCTGCTTGGATGTGTGTGAGAGGCTCACTACCACACAGCATGAGCAGCATTTCTGTCATTAAAGTTATTCCCCTCGCATCAGGGGGCTCACCTTTCAGCATGCATAAAGACTAGGGCCCAACAGGGGGCAGCACTTGTGCAGCAGCAGGGGGAATGATGATGTTGAGCTTTTCATTGACACTTTTCACTGAATGGCTTCCTTCTGATTAATAATTGAGGTATTTTGAAAGCAGGCCCTCTCTGGTGAAGCGCCAGATATACTTTCTAAGAATAGTTTTTAACTCTGACTGACATTTATCTCTTGATTCCTCTCAGCTGAAGCGGCATTGTGACACTTTTATGCTAGGAGATACGACCCGACCTGCAGTTGTTAAGTCTTTGCAAACTGTGTGACAGAGCCAGATCTGTGCTTACAAGCTTCAGGTGTTTGCTATTAACACCCGCCTGTTCCCTCAACACACACACGCAATGTATGCTCACACTCATACCCACGCACACATTAATTACGTACACATTAACACAACACCTTTGGACATGGCTAATTAGAAGCATGTGATGGCTCTATATGTCCTGTGTTTTGGGGAGTGTATTGTCATCTCTGCAATTTGTGTTTAAAGGCTGTTTAACAGGTCTGATGCTGGCTAGGGGGTGCACAGTCTGCCCACATTTCTTGGGCACGGACCCAAAAGTTTAATTCCAGCCAGAGAAGGACGTTAATGTAACTGAGAAAGCAGTCAGTGTGCAGCATGTGAAGGTGCCAAAATGAAGTGATCGTTAAAGTCACCTTGGGAGATTTTCAAGGGATAAAAAGATATGTGCATATTTTTGATAATACATTTGGCATCTTTTTCAAATGAAAATCATATCTGTTATTATATCCCTAGATTACTAGCTTTGAAGTGAAGCTGCTTTTCTCTGTCTTTTTAATAGTAAACTGTCTGTTCTTGGATTTTTGGATAGTTGGATAATTAAGCCCCTCTTTGTTATTTCTATGATGTTTTTTCTTTAATATAAGTTGATGTTTTCCCCTTCTGTTTATGGTCTGTTTAAGTTGAATATCCCATTGTTTCCACGGCTATGTCTTGCGTCATAGTTGAGAAGGAGCTCCCTCAGTCAGTAAAGGGCATCTCAGTCTTTGGTGTTAGTGTATATGGGGGCAGGAGGTCAGACCACTGGCTGTGTGCTCAGATCAGTTTCCATCAGATAAGAACTCATTAACACCTTGAACGGGAAAACAGGCCCCCATGTGTGTGTGTGTGTGTTTATATATTTAAGGGAGTATGCATTACAGCAGTGTTTCTTGATGTATTCCACATACCATTAAAAATATAAAAGTCACCGTTTTGTTAATGCAAAGCCATTTGTATCTCGGTCTCCAAACTCCTACAGATGTGTTGTATTTTTGTGGATTTTAACGTTGTCTTTAGCACTTTAATGATTCATAATCATGCTGAGACATCCTGTCAATCAGCTGTCTTCTGCTGTGTAGTGTCTGATCTTGGGATCAACCTCTGAACCACAACACTCTTTCGTCCAGTTTTCTGCTCCAACCCCTGGAGAGGTAGACGGGAAAGCCTGACTTTTGGGGAGACGGAGACCCATGATTGGGCCAAAACCCCCAAGGGCTGGCATTTTCTTTTTAAAGGCATAATAAATCGGACAGGAAGCTTGCAGCTACCTATACAGTAAATCACTACAGGAAGAATACATATACAGGGTAAGATCCATTAATGACCCATTTAAAATAATAAATGCAGGAAATCTGTTTTCATATGGGCTCTTGTTTGGGATTTGTTCCGCTCTAGCTGTAGGTGGTTTCCTTATTTCCTTATTATGCTGGAGAGCAGCACATAACTACCTCTGAGTGCATATGTGTGTGTTTTTGTGTAAGTCTCTGTTTCTTGTACAGTTTGTTTGTGTGTTCTTGTTATGTTTTAATTGTGTGTGGGGTATTTTTTTGTCTAATATGCTAGGCCGTCTCGTAGCAGAAAATACGAGGTGACTTTTTACATTATACTCTAAAGGAAGAAAACATTTTCAAAGTAGGGGGGAGAAAAGGAGATTATGCAATATTAAATACTTTGTATCCTGATGCTGTCTGTGTGCATATGAAAGTTCATATATTCCCCAGAATCGGTCCGTAGGGAGTTTTCTGCATTTTTCTGCAGTTTAAATCTTGCTCTGCTCCAGGCAGAGAAGTAGAGTCAAAAGGCAATTCTTCAGTAATCCTCAAATCAACCAGTTTATTTGCTGCATGCAGTTTTCAAACAGAAAATCTATGTCAGGGATTTCTCCTCGAAGACTATGGAAACGATGGTGATGAGAGACCAGAATTGCAATTGTTGTTAGGAGGTATTGTAACATACATTGTACATTGTTGGGGAATAAACGAAGAACTCTTCCCTCCCTTGTTGATCCTTTTTCGTTGCAGCCTGCTCTGTATTTAGCATTACATCACAGACTCCAGATACCATCTTTTGAACGGCAGCTATAACACGCAGCTATAATGCACAGCTGTGTGAGTCTCATGTCCTCGGGTTACTTCTACCCCTCCATTGACGTGTCTGTTTCTCCCTCTGGTCTCTGTAAGAGTCCCCTAAAAATGACTGACTCTTCTTGATATCTTGTTCTCATCTGGAGGATGATTTTGGATGGCTTGAGTGTGCTCAGTTTATTTGTAGAAGGAAAGGGGAATGCAGGCTCTTAGATGCTCTGATGTATTTAGTTTGGTGATAGTTGTGCCTGTATCGTTGAAGTCAAAGGCTGCGCTGAGAAAACTTTATCTATCAAGTCTAATCGTGTTATCTAGGCTTGTAAATGCTGGTTATATCAAGTGGTAGCACAACTTCCAACAGTTTTGGCAGGCAATATCTGGAAGAAACTGTGAATCTCAATCTCTCTATATGACATACAGAATAAAGATGTTGCAAAAGATTACCTGAAATGATGTGAATAAGACCAATAAATAAGGACAGGCATGTTGCATTAACACTCTGAGTGCAAACATTTGTTAATTCAGATTAATCCTTGTTAAACAGCCCAATGTGTTCACACCAGAATCCGGTAAAGCTTTACCGGATTTACTACTTTACATGGATTGGTTTGTTGCAACCCTAAGGTTAGTTAGCGTGATGGCTGAGGGAGGAGCAAAGAGTTGGGACAGTATGGTTGAGGAAGAGCTAACAGTTGAAACTGAATGCAAATGCTATTTGGCATCATTTTGGATTCAGGATATACAACTTGTTCCAAGCCCATGTGATTCATAGACTATGCAGGGGAGAAGGAACTCATATTAACTG
Source organism: Notolabrus celidotus (assembly GCF_009762535.1). Lineage (NCBI taxonomy): Eukaryota > Metazoa > Chordata > Actinopteri > Labriformes > Labridae > Notolabrus > Notolabrus celidotus. Next base: position 16,865,128 of record NC_048279.1, on the reverse strand, counting down.
TATGTTGATACAGTTGTATGTTGATATGAGGGTTTTGACATTGCAGTATTGATTATTAGAACCCGTTGACTAATGTGTGTTTCAGAGTCAGTGGTATTCTTGCTATCTTGAATTAAGTTGGAAATATACCATCTCCGAGTTAACCAGTATCATTTGGCCATTTATTAGTATCTTATTTGATCAAAGATGATAACAGCATTACATCAGCTCTTTTACTCGAGTGTAAACGGGTCATACAACGGTGACTCATGGCAGCATGTGGGTCATAAACTTATACCTAATCTTAACATAAGAACGATTTTGGATGAAACCAAGCGGCAACCTCCGGTCTAAAATATGAATCCAATGTGCTAAAACTGCAGTTCCGGAAGTACCAGAAGTCACATACACAAGAATGGGAAAAAGACGATCTGTACAGTAGAAATAAACATGTTTACAGCCTGGTACAAAAGACGAGTGTAGTCTGGATAGCTTATGTCTTGATCGGCTCTGACTGTAGGGGGGTGGGATTTTTTTCTAACTTGCTACTTGCGAAGATATTGAGATTATGAGTCTTCCAATGAGAGGCACAGCTGACTAGATTGACAGGTGGGAACACTGAAGCTGTTGGCTAGGAGGCTCAAAGCCCACCTCTTTACGTCACATTGCTCGAAAGCAGCAATATGGCCGCCGCTGACGATTGGCCCTCAAAACAACGCTTCAGAAACAGATGGGTGATGTCACGGATACTACGTCCATATTTATACAGTCTATGGATAAAACACATTCAAATCAGTTTCATGTTGAAGCTTCTGTAAGGAACTTTATGTTTGTGTCAATTTTGGCGCCCCCTGTGGCTGATACTGGCTGACGCCTCTCTGTGCAACAGTTAGAGGCATTAAAATGTCAATCTTTTTGCTCATGGTTCAGTTCACTGTTTTAGCTCATGAGAGGACTTGCTGTTGATTGTTAGTCTGTTTCATAACCAGTGAAATGCTCCTCACAGGAGCTTTAAATGTGTCCCTTTCTAAAACTTGACTCAGTTTAAATGAAGACAGCTGGTGCAACTGGCTTCAGGTGTGTATTTGTACATTTTATGAACGTTGCGCAGCATATCTTGACCATTTGTTTACACATTAACATATGCCCTCATAAACCACATCAAGCCCCTTCCTTCCTCGCTCTCTCTTTCTCTCTGTCTCTCATCTTCTTATTAAAGTTAGCTTTGTGAAACCACAGTGTTTAACAGTCTTCTATTTGAGAAATAAACAGCTGGGCACAGGCCAGCTGGTCTGCAGACCACAAAGACTCAGAAGATCCTGAGGAACACAGAAGAGCAGGCAGTAAAGTCTGGGATGTGCAGATCACACACGACAGATTCATCCACAATGATGCTCAGAACACATTGCTGGATGCAATTATCTTTTCACATTCATTCATATTAGATCTGAGGTCATTAAAGGCAGAACATGATGTGGAATGAGCAAAACAGGAAATATGGATTCAACTTGATGAAGGATTTTGCATCCATGTGCTCACATTTGAGCATCAGATTTTAGGTCCTAAACTCTTGGCTAGCTGTTGAAACGGTTATTTCCACAAAGAGGCTGGGATTGAGCAACAGTTACGTAGGGCCTGTTTATATTTACAGAATTATCTTTTCCCGTCATGTCATAGTTCAGAGGCTGTGCTGATTTTAAAGAAGGGTTTTCTCATTCTCCTCACAACTCTAATGTTGGAATACAAAATAAAGAACTATTCCTGTACACATCCCAAACATAAACAAGGCTCTAACAAGTGTTGCTGTGGTTTACAAACATGCAGCAGAAGCCAGGAGCTTTGAGGAAGTACACCATGCAATAATTTGACAAACAGGTTTACTACAACAAGATGTTAATCTTTCATATTCACAACAATGAGTCAGTAAAGAAATGTTTACACTTTGATAATAGAGCACATTTAAGGAGGTTTGATCCAAAAGGAGATATGAATCATCTGAACACACATGCCTTCAAAGTCAAACTTGATCTAGAAGAACATCTGATTTGCTGCTTTTCATACAGTGATGCTTTGTCTGATTTAAAACAGTTGTTTACAGAAGAAGAGTGTGCATCAAAGTGTGTAGCATGTTAAACTGCAGTCACAAAATCAATTTCTGTAGTCTTGGATTGATTTAAGAGCGTAGCTTCAGGATCATTCGTGTTGTTTGTGGAGAAAGATAAACTGTTAACTTAACACATGGCCTTTGGAAGATTTCATGTAATGTAAGACAGTATTTCTGCTCTGTTCAATAATTATTTGAATATGTCCATGTTCTTTTATGCTTGTATTAAAAGATGATTTTGTCTAGAAGGAAGTTGCTTGCAGCAAAGAATGTCAAAGCATAATGCAACTTTTCAACAAGTCGGTAACTTGTGGACTTGCAGATGGCAAAAGAAAAGTGTTTTAAAAAGAAGACAGAGGATGAGCCCTGTTGGCCACATTGTTTTAGGAAATGTGTGAAATAAGGAAAGTGAAATCTAACACATGAGTTAGCGATTCTATTTTGGCTTCAAATTAAAGGGAATTTCTGAAACTATTACTAAATATGTATGGAGGCATTCCCGGATTACAAAAGTTTTGTTTTCATTTTTCTTTCAATTTTCTCCTTCTCTCTCTCCGAAATCACATTTGATGTAGTATTTATGAATTAAGTATTTATTTGAATGATGGTCTAAAATGAGGTATCATTACACTTCCTTGATTTCTAAAATGTTCAGCCAAAATCAAAACTTTCAGGGATGCCAATTCTTAGCTCTGGCCTGTGCCGTCTGCTTTGGAGCAGGCATGAGTGGCAGGGGCCTGCTGAGCACTGCTGAGCAGGCACAGTGCCAAATGTGGAAACCATTACAATGTTTTTTTTAATTATCACAAGTGGCAGGTGACAAGGTGAACAGCCTTTTAATAGGGAGCAGAAAAACTCTTTAACACCACCGTGTGGCCTCTGGCTGGCTGACCGCTGCAAGGTCAAGTGATCCCTCACCGTGTTGCAGCGTGTGCTTGAACCTGTTTGATTATTTATCTGAAATCACAGGACAGTCAGGATGTGAGCAGATCACTGCAGGCTCCATTAGATAGTGTTATAAAAGAGAAATGAAATAAATGCTGCATCCAGGATAGATAAGATCCCATAAATGTGTCCTCTCAGTCTTTCCTTGGCATTAACAGAACATTCATCTGTCGGGAATGTAGAGAGGCTGGATGCAGCTGCAGGACGGGATGCACGCGAGCACACCTGGATTTATTGGACAGATAGCATCTCTGGATGTGAACTCGCACAAACAGGGAGGCAGAGGTGAGCAAGGTTATCGTTCATCCCTCGCAGACATGCCGTGGGAATGAGCAATCAGGTGATTGAGGTGCAAAGCAGAGCGGCGGTGATCCAGATGGTCTCACTGTGCCGACATGCTCCTGCTCAGCGTAAAAGCCCCTCGACAGGCTCGTCACTCTCCCAGCACCTCTTTAATGAGAGGCCAGCTCGTAAACTGGGCCTGAAGGCTTTGAACAAGCCCTCAGCATCACTGGTCCATGTTATTCTGTCATAACAGGGAGGAGAGAGCATTTCGGAGCAGAGCGCAGGACGGCTCTCAACGGCTTAACGCCAGAGCTCGAGGAGGGCTGTATTTACGGTGTCAGGACTGTTTGACCTCTCCAAATGTGTCTTTTTTGTCCCTTATGTTTATACCCTGTGAGACACTTTTCCTCTTCTGGTTCCTCTTCTTCATCTTTGTCTTTATTTCTGACTTTCAGAGTGTATATTTAACACACACTGTAGGATCTGGATGCCCTGAGGCAGCTGAATCTCCACACTGGGTCAGCTTGTTCTGCCTCCTCTCTGTATACATTAACCCAAAGTTCAGCCAAGAGTGAGGCAGAGGGATTGAGATGGCTATCACACTTATACAGTAAACAGACAATGAAGACATGCAGGGGGACATTCTCAGGGAAATCACGTGTGTCAATCCAACAGGAATTCTTAATTTCCTTGTTTTACAGCACGAGATGACTGGATGCTTTATTTTGCTGAGGCAGAACAGGTTAGAGGGACCAGAGGCCTCATAAGATTTTACTCTGATACTGAGATAGACATTAGAAGAAAAAACTGATGACTAAACATTTGTGTTTTTAATAGAAGGAACCATAAATTAAGGTTGTTCCAACAGAAATAATACTGTTTTTGATACTACCAACACTGCTATTAATGCAGTAATCAATATCTGTGACTATGCCACACAAATCAACAGCACTTCTTCACTTGCTCTACTGTTACTCCTTTAGTTTTACTCATTTGGAAAACACTATGGTCTTTGCTTTGTGACCCCTATGCAAGACTAGTTTTTGCTTTCTGCCCCCTTGAAATGAAGAGCTGCTCCTGCACATTGGAATCTGTTGCAGGAGGATCTGGATTGAGTGAGCTGTCTCTTTAAAACTTTGAAAGTAGATTAAGGAGTTGGAAGAAGATCCAACAGGTTATAGATACTTAGTGACTTTCGCTGTGTGACCCGAGACATGTCGACTGGTTAGCAGTGTTGTAGCTGATTCACCAAACCTCGAGTCCAAGTCAGTTTGAATCACCAGAGAAATCCAAGTTGAGTCTTACTACCTGAATCTGAGTTTGGGTTGAATTCTTGTCATTAATATAAATATTTATCAAATGAGGCGGCTGTTTCACTCCAAACTATTCAGCTGAATGAACCTGGGCGGATTGTAAGGAGGAGACAAAGACTGTATAAAACATGATTGCCAAGACCAGAGGTTGCTGTTTGGTAGGAAACACGTTTTATTTATTAACATTAGATTCAGACTGATTCTGTCAGTGTCTGGAAATTTAATTTAGCAAAGATGTTGCAGCACTGAGTGTCACACGTACATTTGCACTCTCTTAAGACCAACTCATCATTTAGTGTCATCCCTGGCAGACGTGTAATAAAAAAATTAAAAACTGCCACCCACACACTATTCAACCGAATTTGAACTAACCAAGCATCTTGGACTCAGTGGTTGAGTGACTTTACGGGCTAACCTTTACCATCCACTAGCTAGCACTTACATATCCACAGCCCAAGTAGGCTAACTTTAGCATTTCACTTAATATTCAGGGTGCATCCTGGACAGATGTTAGAGGTTTGAGATTGTCTCCGTCTTCTACGATGCTGTTACATATGGCACATGTTGAAATGGAGCGCCGCTTGCAAGCTAGTTCAGGCAGGCAACTTGAGTTGCGCTCATTCATACGGACATGTCATCATCCTCTCTATCAGCTGATCTCAACATCCTCTCATTGGCGGTCTATTTAAGCTGCAAGTGTCCCTGTCTCTCTGCCTCTGCTTTGCAAGTGCTCTTGCTGTCCTGCTCAGTGCTGTGTGCAACTTCGTACCCACCTCCTCCCGGCATCCACCTGCGGGCTTCGGGGGGTTAGTCCTGTCTCGTTACCCCTAAATGTCTACATTTAAATATCTACAAGGAGTAATAAGGTTCGGAGCCCATACGTCAAACACAATAGTGTATGCTAAGTAAACGTGAGTTGTCTGACTGAACTGCTCTTTCTTGCGATTTCATTTGTGCTGCTGCCTCTCTTGGACGGGAGACTCTTGTGAAAGAGCTATGCCAGTGTTTTCATCATCAAAAGGAAGGCTGAAGCTGATTGGCTAAAATCTGCTCAGCTAGTTTCCAGGTTTGGACTACTTCACTAGACTGAGCCAGGCTATACAACAACCACACAGACACAGAGTTAGTAGAAATAAAGATGTTCAAACATATTTATATTTTTAATCCCAGTGGTTTATGACGGGTTCGATCAGTCAATCGATCCATGTCTTGGAAGAGCGATAAAGAAGGGGGAAAAAAAAGGAATTTGAACATCACAAAAATAAATCATCAGGGTAGTGGACAAAACATCTCAAACCATGTTTACAGCCGTGTGTAACACAGCTACAGTGTGAAGTCAAACCACAGAGGCTGCAGTTTGATGATCAGCTTCATTGTGTGTGAAATCCTGCCAAAGACACTGATGGGTCATTTCATCCTCAGTGGGATTTTTCTGTCCTTGAGTCCAGGATATGCCTGCAGAGGTTTCCCAGCAGCTAGAATAAACCTGTTTAACTAAATTAAATTAATGGCCAAGTTTACACAGAAAACTGTGTAAGTCTAAATTTACATGCATATCTTTGTATATGGCAGCAGCTGTGCATCATTATCTCTATGTTTGTGCCCAGTGTTGCTGCGACAGTGTGGTGATGGGAGTTTAGTAGGTGTTAAAGAGGGCACACTGATGGACACACACACTGTAACATGAGGGCATTTAGTTGAAACAATCAGTTCTTTAATGCATGTTCTGCTGCTGCCACTGCTCTCTGTTTGCTGTCTAACTGCCTTGTCCAGGTGGATGCACAGAGGACGGGTGGGGGTCTTTCTACAGAAATGTGCTGCACATGTTGAAACTCTTTATCAGCGCCCCATCTGTTTTATACATATTGGGTAACGTTTTTTGTGTGTCTGCATTTTTGTTGCAGAAAGTTTGCATCTGTATGTGTGGCCCTGCATGTTGTAATTCTCATGTGTGTGTTCCTACATTTCTGCATACCATCCAACATCCCCCCGTCTCCATTGCCAACCTCTATAGGGACTTCTTATCTGCATATTTGCTGTTTCACTCAGGAGCCATAATACAATGATTCCTGAGTGTATTTTCAGGAGCCAGGAGAGTATATCACAGATGTCCAGTCAGCTCTGGTTACACATGGAGTATCTGGGTTGAACATGTGGACAATCTATCAGGTCCACCATCTCTCTTCCCCTCCCATTTTCCCTCTCCCTGCGTCCTCAATTTTTTGTTTCCTCTAATTTATTTTCTTACTTTTCTGTGCACGTGTTTTTCTCGCACACAATTGCACTGACTTTGCAAACGCGGCAGGGTTTGGATTGATGGAAGCCTGAAGGTGCTGAAGCATCAATTGCGTGTGAATGTGATCTAATGATTGTGTAGCACTTGGAGCACTTGTCTGTTTGTGTTTGTCTTCATGGATCAGAAGCTGCAGCCTGGACGGTCATCAAGCAGAACAGAGCAGCTGTGGGTTTAACAAGACTGCAGGAAAAAAATGTTTGACACAACACGCACAAACACACACACACGCACACACTTACACATGCAACATGCTACCAGAACACCACTCCTTGTGATGCTGTCACTTGTCTGTTCCCATTGATACTTCTTAAATCCAAAGCAACAGGGATGCACTTTTGGACGAGACGTTTTTTTAATTCATGTTTATTTACTCGGGGTGTTTTCTCACGTCCATGTGGTTCTGATTGTGTGATTTGGAACATGGACAAAGACGGGAATGAGTAGAGAGAGAGAGAGGGGAGGGAGTGAGACAGCGGCAGGAGGGATTCTCAGAGAGATGAATGTGCACAATGTGATTCTGATGAATGGAAATGCAGGGACTTAAGTTATATGTGAAGTTTACATATGGAATCAAATAATGCAATTACTGTCAGTGTCTTTCTGTCATTTAAATGTCTCATCTCAAATCGTAAATAAGCTATTATTGCAACACAATCTTGGCATGCAGCGCTGCCTTCCCCTGCCTGGAGCCCCATATGATTCCTTTTACGTTCTGAACAAAGAGTCTGGCTGTTATAGAGCAAGGATTAAACTAAAAAAGCCTGTATACGCAGCTATAACTGCCCAAATTGGCCCTTAAATAGGGGACTAATTTACACACAACTGGCCAATAAGGAGACCTGACCCGAATCAAGTTGATCGTAATAAAACATGTTGTTGAGAGTTAAAGCCAAACCACCAGAGAAACAGCACTTCTCTGATGTGGATTTAATTGGATGAATTGGCAAGTTTAGGTCTACAAAGTCAGCACACAGGCAGGAGGAAAATACAGCTGATCAAGTGAACAAGAATCAGTCCGATCTTCATCATGAGAGGCCTCGAGATGGGAGGTCGAACTTCTGGCATGTGGTCTGTCTATTTTCTGGCTGTCTCTAACAAAGGAACATATGGATTTGTGAGATGTTTTGCATGTTTTTGCGAGGCAGAGCGATCCAACCCAAATATTTTCAGTGATTGTCCACAGGGATACTTCAAGTTCTCCAGAATGACGTAGGCTGCTCTGTGTTGGGTTTCTAGATGATATGTTGTGTTACCTGGCTGTTGCTGAGTACTGATCCGTCACTGCTGAATGAGGGCTGTGTGCCTGTGAAATTACTCTGTGTGCATTAACTACACATTTCAAAAAACAAAGATTTTGATAAAAGAGTATTGCTGTTCTTATAAGAAGAAGCCACCAGGAGCAGGTTATTATCTGTTTTTGGTACTTGCTCAAAAATGTCATATTGTGCATCCCTAAAGTTTACCATTCAAAGCTTGAATCCTTTTGTTTTCTTAAACAGCAGCTGTCCAGAAGACCTCTTTCCTCAGCATGTCATTCATTTATTTGTGGTTGAAACGCTATCAAATCAGACAGACGTGAGAATTTGTCTGTCTGGTACACTAATCAATTAGCAGATCAGCTGATCTTATTTGGTCTAATCTGAACTTTTAAACTCTCTGTTCTCACATTTGCTCTGTTTCCTCCCCTTTCGGGAAGATAGACAACGCTAAATGGAGCGTAAGCAACAAGATGTTTATCTTTCCTGTACAGGGTTCTTGCTCCCTGTGATTCTGAATCCCTGCATGTGCAGCATCGTGTGTGCTTCTATTTCATCCTGCTGCTCCTTTGCTTGTTGGAGGGGGTTAGCGTGAACAGAAGGGGTGACTGCAGGAGATCTTCGGGGTTTTGGGTGTGTGAGCACTATGTGTGTACCCCAAGCAAACAGGTCCAGATAAGATCAGAGTGGAGGGAGCGCAGCTGGAAGCCTTCCTGAGCTGACCCCTTTCCCCGCCTCTCTCACATTCCTCCAAACCCCTCGCAGCCCTCTTCTTCCCCAATCCCCCTGCCCCTCTGTTTTACCTCCTAACATCTCTTTCCTGCTTAAACTCATCTTTTCACCCTTCAACCCTGCTGCATCCATTACTCTTTATTTTACAAACACCATCCTCATGTTTGGAGTTTCCTTACATCGTTTTTCTCCTTCCATGCGGTGTCTCCCCTCCTGCTCTTGACTTTACTGCCTCCTCTCTGTCTTCCCTCCTCCTCCTGCAGCAGGACCTCAGTAAAGTGGGGTCAGACTTTAGCATGTAATGCTATGTCTTTCCTCTGTTTCTCTCCTGCTCTTTGACCACGTTCATTAATACAAGCCTCTCTAAACTGACCGATTGGCTTTCATGTTTTCCCCTGGGCCATGTCCTAGACATGACAGTAGGCCTAACATTTCAGAGTAAGGCCTCTCTCCTGGGGCGTGAGGGCTTTCTGTGTGAATTTACATTTGTGTGTCTCCCTGGCCAAGACAAAGCAAAGATAGCCCAAAGCAGCTGTGCTTATTGTCTTTTGTTACCTAGTTTAATATCACAGCATGAAGCCGTTACTCTCAATTACTCTCTGTAGGCGTGGGAGGCACCTCAGTTTGTGTCTTCCCGAAAAGAGTCCGCATCAAAATGAAAATGTGTGAAAAAGATGAGGAGAAAGTGTAGAAAGGTGGGGAATATGACACCCTAACAGCTTGTGATGTCTTGAAGTATTTTCGTGTATATTTAGCCCAGTGTAGCTGCCACAAAGACAGCTGTTGTTCCCAGCTCACTCTTATTTTGGCCTTGCGTTGGTCCCTCCTGTCACTCTAACCAGACCCATATCTGTAAATAGTCTGAGCCGCTGACAGGCCAGTGAGACAGATCACACGCTACACACTGAGATGTTATCTTTGGATGTTAATACAACCCAGGGTTTAACCATCTAATAACACAAATGAACCAAACTCCATCTCACTTTTAAGATGTTTGAGGCGGGCCACACAAATGTCACACGTGTTGTTTGTTCAGCCTCTTGCATGCAGTTATAAACCTCACAACCTCCTGACCTTTCTGCAAGAGTGCAGACTTATAATCTCTCCAGGAGTAAACTTTAAACCCTCAACAAGATGCGTCCAAAGCAGAATGCATAAAGTCAACCAGACCCAGCCCAAGTCATCTCTTATTCTCTCTTCTCACTGGGGATCTGACCTCCATCAGCAACCTGGACCTGCTCCCCTAACAGAAGCTTGGAGAGAAGTTGAGTTATTTTTATAACAGAACCAATTTAATCTTACACATGTTTGCAATATTTTTTAAATTTCCCTCAGAAACCTGTGTTGAAAATGCTAAAGATTACAACAACACAAACATTTTGGAGGAAACTTATTTTTCTAGTTTGAGCTTTATTTAACAAGAAGGAGAGTGTTTACTTAGAAAAAAATCCCTCTTTTTCAAGAGTGTCTTGGCCAAATCAGGCCTGGAAACATCAATTATGGGGATTCAGACATAAAACAAACAAATCACAACTTAAAAACAAAGAACTGATTAAATTTAGATATGAAAAAGAATACAACAACAAAGACAACTTTGTATCTTAAATCGGATAAACCATCATCACTCAGCAAGATACAAAGCCAACATCCCAACAGAGGGAATGAGGATCAGAGCTGTGTTTTTTTTAAAGGGGTAAGGGGGGGTGGGGAGGTAGTAGGAGGAGAACAGGAGGGGGGCTGGGTGTGTTGGTGGTGGAGGGCTCCACGACAGGCCTGATCTGTCCGCTCAGGGGGTCAAACAGCCCCTCACTAAAAAACAGATCGAATGACCCGGCTTTAATGGTCCTGAAGTTTGTCTGTCTGTCTACTCGTCAGTGTGTTGGTGTGTTTACAGGTCTGCCAACTGTCAATCACCAGCCACTTAGCCTTTCAAACACACACACACACACACACACACACACACACACATAGGCATGCATGCACATTATACCCAGGCCCATTGGACCAATATGTAACCTCAGGCACTGATACTAAACTCGGCTGGTTGCAGTAGGAGATGGATCTGAATCGAGTTAGTCGAATTTCTTTGGATCCATGCAGCACGAAACAGAAAGACCCTGAGGAGGATATGTAATCTGGTTACACAGAGCAAACAAATATGTTTTAAGACAGCAGCCAGTATAAACAGGTATATGAATATGTACTCAAACGCGGAGCTCGCATGCCAGCACACACATGCGATACCATAACACAGATATGTGCAGACGAATAGAAACACACACACATTTTGGATGCAACCCAGAAAAGTCGTTAGGATTTTGACTGTACTCCAGACACACACACACACACACACACACACACACACACACACACACACACACACACACACACATGCAAACACAAGCACACATTAAAATATAAAAAACAGAACATGACGCGGCAAACTAAGTTGCAGAAAAGAAGAGGAAAAGGAGCAGCATCTCTCCTGATCCATTCTTTCCTCGTCTCTCCTGAGATTGACAGTTTAATACAATTGTTGTTGGTCCTCTCTCCTCTCATTCCAGTCATCTTTCCTCCTTTTTTTCATCTTGGTTACCCTACATTATCGCCATGGAGTCCAAAAAAATGCCTTCCTCGTGCCTAGCAGAGCCACATCATGCCCCCTTTTCCTGCTGGAAGTGATTGTACGTGTGGTATTGCGCTCTTTAGTGTTGGGCAGTGTGGTGTGGTATTGTGGTCACACTGAGGGGGCGGAGGGGCAGACAGGCTAAATACGACTCTTCTTTTAAGTGAATAGAAGTCTTTAGTGTCAGAAGAAAAATCCTGTTTCTCATTCAAGTTTCTTTGACACACACTGGCTAGCACAGACATGTGAGCACACTGGCGATCCTGCGTCCGATTAGATGTTTTTTCACTTAAGTGCAAGTGCAGCCCATGTGTGCAGGGAACGATGCTACCCCTGCCTATGGAGGCACACTCAGACACTGCAGACAGCTTCAGGAAAGCTTCAGTAACATACGCTTTGACCAGAGGAACCTGCATCTGGCTGTCGTAATGAACAACAGTGCCTCCTCCTCTGAGCAAGCATGGAAAAGATTTACAAGACGCTTTTGAATCTCTGAAACACTTTACTGTCATGTGTGCTACGCAATAGAGTTATTGACAGATTGTTAGCATGCGTTTGTGTGTAGTCAGAGAAGAGGAAATCACAAGCAAGAAACTTTCTGGTTTGAGCAATAATGTGACCCATTGGAATCATCTATTCATTTATCTTTTGCCAAGCTTGTGTTTTAACTTTCAGCCTAAGAAATTGCACCCTCATAGTTTAGGATGGTCATTGGCCAGATCACCACGTTGGTCCAGACGACAATATCCAATCAACTAGTGGATGGGTTGTCAGGATATTTTGTGAAAACTTCCATATTTCCAAGAGAATAAATGACAATTACTTTGGCAATTTCTTTTCTCAGCCCTTTTGGATTAGAATAACTACCTGTAAAATTACACCTATTACACATGTACAAGACGAGATAGGTAAACATATAAAATGTACAGCTTTGTCAACAGGAGACGCCAAAATCGACTCGAACTGAAGGTTCCTCACAGGAGCTCTAACTAAGAGAATGACCACCGTCAACATTATTGGTGCGCTCTATTTGATTTCAGAATAGGGAAATGATTGGGCGCTGGTGGCCTAGTGGTCTAAGCGCCCCATGTATAGAGGCAGCAGTACTCGCCGCAGAGGTCGCCGGTTCGACTCCCGGCCGGTCGACCATTTGCTGCATGTTCTCCCCCAATTTCTACTCCCCACATTTCCTGTCTATCTTCAGCTGTCCTATCATTAAGGGCAAACATGGCCAAAAAAAACGAACTTTAAAAAAAGAATAGGGAAATGATGCCTGTTGGATATCTCGCCCAAAAACACCTGCCCAAGGCAATGTTCCTACTTGGAAACTCGGAGCAACTTTAGTGACCCTGTATTCGAAATCCAAGATGGCTTCCTCCTGCACCAACAGCAAACGAGCTGTACTTTTAATAGTGTTTAGTTTAATAATAATTTAATAGTCTTGGTCTCTGTGATCAAACCAATCACACGATTGTGTAAGTTCTATCTGTGGACATGTTGTGTTCCTTTCGCCCATAGTGTGTTGTCATTGGCTAGAGTATGCTAGGAGCTGATGGCTTAACTTTCCAAGTTGTTTCAGCTCGTAACTGGAATGCGGTCAACTTGGTTTGACGTCTTTCCCAGCTCCGACCTCCAAGGTAGCATGATAGCATCATCCATGTTAGCAAATTAGCATTTAGCTCCAAGCCCTGCTTTGCTTAAGCAGTTTGAGTGTAGATTTTCAGGCGTGTTGTAAGTTTGTTTTATCCACATGTACATCAGTATATGAACATGTATGTATGTTGTCAGGGTTAATGCATTGCAACCCACTTTTCCCTTTTTTTGCATCTGTTTTAATACAAATAACCTTTCATCATGTCTCTATATGTGCTTTCTCTTCTCCAACCCTTCTATTCTTTTTATAGAATGCTCTAACCACAATCAGAAACTCCTGCCTTTGACAGATATTTGTGTCTTCATATTGACGGTTAAATTGATCTCTAGCTTAATCCTATTTTGAGAGCCAGATTTCTGTTTCAAGCCCAGTTCTTGTTGGTTTCTCAAATCCTTTCCTAGACCGGCTTTGGCAGAGTGAGGCTCAGCCCAAACCACCGCTGTCACTTTCAATCGACGGGATCTCGCTTGTCGTTGATTGGCGCTCTAGTCCTTTTTGAGCTGTGATTCAGTCAAGATGTTTCCACTGTGGATGACAGTAACAGTAGGACACTGTAATGAGGTTTCCAGCACATTATTAGACTCCTCGAACACACCTGCAAAACACTCTTTCTCGTATGGGATTCTCATTATATTTCTTGTCTGTTCGCTTTGTCACTGTTTTATGCCCTTCTTTCTCATCAAACCTTTGTTCTTTTGAGACTCTTTTCTCTAAGTAGGACTACAGATGTCAAAGCCATTTGCTGCCCCTGTGTTGGACAGATGTAGGTACTAAAAAGGGGACAGTAAAAGTCTCAAACCAGTGTAGAACATGATCCCCAATGCACCGTTAAGCATCAACTGACCTGAGCTGATTTCATGTCTTCTTCTTTTTTATCTCTTCTCCATATGCTTTGTTGTTCTCACTTATTCCTTCTCACATCATATTTTCAATAAATCATCACCACTTTTTCTGTCAGTTTCTCTTAGCCCTTGGCCAAGCTCTTCTCAGAAATAATTTGCCATCTTCCAAGATGGTCTTGGTAAAGAACAATCTCATCCAGCTACTACAAGAAAAATAACCATAACCATTTAGCATTAAAGTTGTGTGTAGTTAAATATTTGTGGCACAGCAGAATAAAAACTGTATTGTCCTTTGTGGAAAACCACTGGCAGGAGAGGCCACAAGCAAGTTTTCAACCCAACACTAAGAATGATTTGTGGACGGTTTAATCTCCGTCTGCTATTTACAGAGCAGTACTCTTCTTTTCCACTCACTTACCCGTCCGTTGACCCAGGCTGACCTTAACATCTTAGGCAGCATCACTGCTTTCCACTCATTTCCTCCACGGGTCTCATCCAGTTGCCCCCGAGAGTATTTTGTGTCCACAAATCCCCAGAACGTGATCTTTCTCTCCTTCCATGCAGCCCTCATGTGTCACCAGAGACACGCATGCAAGCCTATTAGCACGCTAAGTAGCACTCTCCAAATTCCCCTGATAGTTTTAAAGCCACTTGCCGGAGGGATCAGAGCAGCAGTGTTAAATTTAGTCTTTAATTAACCTCTCTCTGTGTCTCAGTTTCCCTCCATTGTCAGACAGCAGGCGTGTGTGGAGGGGCTTTTGGGACGAGTGTGATCGTGTGTGTGTAAAGTTAGCAGCCTGGTGATCAGGTTCAGAGAGCTGAGATGAGCAGAGGGATCATCGCCTCAGCTGACGGAGAGATAGCGGGTAATAGACGCGGGGATGGATGGAGCAGTCAGATGTATAGATAGACAGACGGAGGTGTGAAATGAAAGCACCTGGTCTAAGGATGAAGGAGGCCAGTCCTGCGACGGATCAAAGGGTCGTGACCCCTTGGCACCCTGACAGGTGTGGAGGATGGATGCCATCATTGCAGCGCTCTCGAGGGAAAGATGATGACGGCAGAGATAGGAAGATGATGCCCACTCTAAGGGGGAAGAGATGATCACAACTCAACACTTTACTCATCCTTCTTCCTGGTGTGTGCGTTACTCCACACACATGTATCATGCTCACTTGTTGGTGAAGTACTCTGTAAAAGCCTCTTTCAAGAATTCAATTTCAACTCCCCCCATCCAATTTCTCTTGAAGAAATCTTTTCCACAGTGAGCCAACACATCACTCAGTGAATCTAACTTATCCAGTGTTTGCTCAGGTTTATATTAGGTTTATTTGACTTATGCTAATGAGAGTGTCTCTTGCCAGACCAGAAGAGGATAAATATACTCCAGAGTCTAGCATAAGGGAATCACTTTTCTCTCAGCCTCACGCCGACGCGGAGAATCCTGCTCCTTTTTTGGCCTTTTTTTTGCACTGAATCAAACTGATGCAAGCAGTCATAGATTCAGCAGCCACAGAACAATTTGGTTACTTATTGGGTTGCAGAAAAATGGAAAGCATTTTTCCCAGAGAGTGCATTTATCCTTCATCAAAATGTGTTTGTTTAAGAAAACAGAAGTCTGTGGTCAGAAATAAAGAACCAAAGGGAAACAACTGAGCAACACAACACGAAACATGAACCCAAACCCTGCTGAGATTGAAAAAGAGTCAAGATTATGCAATAAAGTGCTACATGAATGCAATGATCCCCCAGCTTTCCAGTTAATGAGAATAAGAGTTAGTGAAGCCGGGAAAGAGCAGAGAGGTCAGTTTGGGTGACATCTGATGGGTGTTGTGTCTTCGAGGAGGGCAGCAGTTCCTCATTGAGTATGGTTTGTGGCTGTTCATCTGGGTAATTGTAAGTGTTGGTGTGTGTGTGTGTGTGTGTGTTTGTTCCTGTGAGTGAGTGTGTGATGCAGAGGATCTGGCAAATCTTCACTGATGGAGGCCAGGATGCCAGGCCCCACTGGGAATGTTGGGAATGCTGGGTGCCCTTTCACAATGACCTGTGTTTGAGTAAGAGAGAGAGACAGGAGGGAGTGAGCGAGTGGCCTTGAAGAGTTTATAAGGTCTCCTGTATAAACAGTGACCCTGCAGCGATGCTCTGTACCCTCAAACAACCGAGCTATACGGGGGCTAATACACTTTCCATGCCTGCCGTTGGAAATAGACGCCAATTATACAGAGCTTTCTTCATTTAAACGGCATGTAACCTCTTATGATCGGGGATTTAACACAGAACTATTTCCAGTTTTCATTAAAATTCTCACTCTATCTATATTTGGTGGTTTTGTCTTCGAGCTGTGTAATTGAAAAATATCTCAGGAAATCAAAAACAGCTTTGGTTGATGAATTTGTAGTATGAATGGAGAACAGATGTTTTTGGACTAATTAAGTCAAACGTTTATTTTCTGACATTTTCTTGATCATTTGATGTTTTTCTCGAATCTTTGTCGTCATATTTAAAATTTAGAAATAGAAGCACAAAGCAGACCGCAAGTAGAAGAAGAGAGCTACCATGTTCACAATCTTGGTCTTGTCTCTGAGAGCTGTGTTGTAGTCATTTGTCTCCTTGATAAGTCTATCGCTTCTTCATGCCCGTGGCATGGAGAATCCAGCCTTGTGTTTAGCATCCGTCATGCTCTTATCAGAGCTGTTGGGGGTAAGACTTCCTGATCGATCGCCTGCCCCTGCTAAGTGGTCGCCCCCAATTTGTTAAAACAGACAACCCAGGAAAATCTGATTTTACTCTCCAGTCTAGAGAGAAAACCGTAGAGGAGTTACTGTTTGCCGTTGCACATAGATCATAGATCAGGCGAGTCTTCCTGCAGAGGAGTGAAGGCCGCGTTTGGAGGAGTGAGGAATGCTTTGGCCCGTTGTCGTCCCGCTGGCCTGGTGATGATGGTGTCGGGTTGACTGTGATCCCGATTTACTTGCATTCCTATCGTCCCCTCCCTAAAAACATAACACCCACCAGCAGTGCTTGGGTAGGATCATGGCATCAAACATAATTGTCCCATCATCTTCTTTTCTATCCCACAGAGAGGCTGGCATGCTAACCCTTCTATCCTCATAGATGTCATGGGTGTAAGATGGGAAGGACAGCGTCACCTTGTGCAAATGAGACCTGGTGTTTTCAGGCGTGTGGATAAACATTCAGACTTTCAGGCAGACAGCCAGACAGAAAACGGACTGAGGCTTAGCCAAGACTCTTCAAACAAAACCCCCTGCAAGGAGCTGGGCATATTTAAGGCTCACTATTATAGTCCCCTTACACAAAAGCATATTGTAATGTGACCATAGCCTTAAATATGCATGCATATATCTGCACACATAAGCTATTCTTGTCTGACCGCTCCTCTGAAAAAGTGCAGAGCTGGTAATGTTACACTGGGAAGGGCCCTGGAGGATTTGGAGGGCAGATTTTGAAGCCGGATAACCTCCCTGCAGTTAAATGTCACTGTCATTGTTGTTGGCTCTGCTCTATGCTGCCGACTGCTCGACTCTTAATAAACGCCAACTTCCACTATGATGGGAAGAATTGTTCTGTTGACGTTGAATGTGAAGTCTGCATGTGTCTGTGTGTGGCCGAGCTTCACTCTCCTGCAACGAGGCTCTAAATGCTCAGCTTCCCTCGGGAAGATTTGCGTTGCCGTGCTTCACTTCGCCTCCATACTCGCTGACCCTTTAGGCTGCAGAGAGTAGAGCTCTATGCTTTTGTGGGAGATTCAGTTTCACTCACTTTTCAAAATGGAATAGGAATGTGCAAATGGTTTAAAGTTAGTCTCATATGAATTGTAGAGAAGGATAGCAATAAATGGAGATTAAGTAGAGGGAAGCAGAGGATGAGTCAAGGTTAATTATGTAATTTAAAGGAATGGTAAATACTCACCAAAAGTAGCAAATAGTTGCTACGCTGACAGGACTATGTCTCCACAGCCAATGGAAAACCACTGAGTTACCAGCCATTGTGGTTTGTGCTTCCAAACTTTATAAAGTCCTGTGTCAACACTTCTGCCTCTTTGAAATTCCAATCAAAGCCCCAGGAATCTTCCCCACAGTAATACCCACTGCCTCTGAATTGTCTCATTGTTGAAATGATGCTGTATGGACTCAGGTTTCTGTAGCGAGCAAGCGGCAAACTCTGGTCTCAAACGATGAAGCTAATGCGGAAGTGATATAAACTGCAATACATCGAAAATCCGCTTGAGGCTGGCTGCAGAAACACCGGAAACCACATAGATATGAATGGGAAAAAGACGATCTTTGCAGCATTAATAAACATGTTTACAGCCTGGTTCAAAAAACGGCTTGGCCCTACAACGCTAATCTCTCTAATGGCACACACTGTAGGGGAGTGAATTTTTTTCTAACTTGACGGTTAAGAAGATATTAAGATTACGAGTTTTACCCAAATAAGGACATGACTGACGTGACTCCCGGTCGGGAACACATAGCAATTGGCTAAGAGGCTCACACTACGTCACACTATGCCTAGTTGAGTTCTGCATTACCAATATGGCTGCTGCCGTCGATTGGCTTCAAAACAGCTCTCAGGAACAGATGGGTGACGTCACGGATACTACGTCCATATTTTATACAGTCTATGGTAGCGAGCCACTGTGGTCCATCAGATAATGAGAATAAAGATCGAAGAGGCTCCTTTAGTCTAAATCTTTCAAAACATAATATCAAAATATTTTGTGATTTTCTGGGGGTGATAAATGAGAACAGATGTCCATTTGGGTTAAAAGCTAACTTAAAGGATCAGGCCTCTGAAGTTCTAAAGTTTTCTCATTGTCACATAAACCAATGAAAGACTGAAACCATCATTGAATTGATCTTACTGACAAGTCTGTGAAGCTAAAAGCATGATTTGACTTTTTTTTCTTTTGCTTGTCTGCAGTCATTAGAGAGATATCACTTAGTCAATTGTTCTTTAATGCCTCTGATGTTGAAAAATGAGGCCAAT
Organism: Notolabrus celidotus; assembly: GCF_009762535.1. Lineage (NCBI taxonomy): Eukaryota > Metazoa > Chordata > Actinopteri > Labriformes > Labridae > Notolabrus > Notolabrus celidotus. The sequence goes on along the minus strand of NC_048279.1, from coordinate 16,846,086 downwards.
GTGGAAGCAAAAAAGCCTCAGTTCTTCTTCAGGCGAGCTGCAAAACCCAAAAAGACCCGATTACCAACAAGAGTTAAACATGTTGACAGCCTGGTTCCAAAAACAGTTTAAGTTCAGTTGCTCATGTCTTTATTCTTCACATTATACATGATATGTGATTTTTATTATAACACACTGGTTTTGATTATATTACGACTAAGAGTTATGTATAAATGTACACATTAGGGGTGTGTTGTACCTTTTTGCTAGAAGGCTGAAGGCCTGCCCCAACTCTGCTCCTTTGTTTCTTGGTTAACTGAAAGTGAGGTTGAGTCAGCATTTCCAATATGGTAACCGCCATCATTTGTTGGGTTTAATAGCTCTTCTTTGGAAACCAATTGGTGACGTCACTGAGACTATGTCCATGTTTAATACAGTCTGTGGTTCTTTCATTATGTTATTATAAGACGGATCCATTGTGGGCCACTGTAACTAAAGTACTAAATGTGTGTTCATCCAGAAATGAGAGTAATCCCCTCAAAATATAAAATGCTATTCATTCATGCTTTAAGAATGTGTGTTGGTAAAGAATACATGTTTTTGGTCAGGTTCCTCCTTTAATTAATCAGCTCGACTTAAGTGCAAAGCTTCATTTTTTTCTTTTCAAGACTTTCCCAAATAATTACCTCCGTGTGGCCTGGCATGTTGCAGTAACGTGTGCAGAGTGTGTTTGGCGTGCAGTCACTCTCTGATGCCTATCACCGTGATTAGAAGTGTCATTAGTTCCAGCTCTGCCATCCAGCAGAGCCTGAAAAACAGTGTTTATCTGAGGACACATGCAGCATAAGAACATATACACTCACACACACAAACACACACTCACAAACACAACACACAACAAATTCAATTTGAGCATGAAAATGTGTGCGCCACACACAATCACTGATCTCTCCACTCTCACTCTCTGTGTTTGTTGTTCCGTCTGTGTTTGCGTGTGTAGTTTTGTCCCCGTGTTGCTGTGTGTGTCTGTTTGTCTTTGCCATGTGTTTATCATTTTTGAGGCTCTAATAGGGGGATTTAAAACACATAAACCAAAAGGAGGACCCAGCTCTTTCTGCCTGGCTTACTATAGGAAACACAGTTTACATCTCTTTGCATTAAGGGCTGTGTGCTTGGCGGTGTTGCTGCCAGGTTCAATTAGTGTCCTCTTTTCCTTGTTAAGCAGATGTTTGTGTGTAAACAGTTGTCCTCCACCAGATGGGACATCAAATGGATTACTCGATGGACAGAAAACAATAACGTGTCCTTGGGTGCTTTTAATAGATGATTTATGGAGACAGACAGTCCATGACATCTCATCAAGCTCACAGAACCTTCCCACACTTCAGGACCAACTCTTGCATCACTGTTGTGTAAAGCATTATATAGGTTTTCCATTTTTCCATATGTATGTCCCATTTTATTGCTTCCAATTAATTCATACCATGCTTATAACCTGTCAGTGTTGATTCACCACTTTTAAGCCTCTCTTGGCTTCTTTTTGCAAAGTGTGCAGGAGTCTCTGTGCTCTTTGATTGTAATGTCTCTGTATGTGGAATGTGTTTGAAGAGTTGGTAGGAGTATGACGCCCTCTGCCCCTCTCTCTCCTTCATGCTGTCTGAAGTGAGGTGACCTCGTCGTTCCTGGGATGCCCCCCGACCCTTTTTCTGCCCCTGCATTAGACTTCCCCGCGTGCCCTCTGCTTCCTGGACGTCTGCGTTTGAAACCCCCTTTCCTCCGTTACCATCCACCTTCCGTCGTCCGTCTGCCCCTTGTCTGTCCTCATCTGTGTCAGTGCTGCATATGTCCCAAAATCGACAAGTTCAACCTCCACTTCATGCACCTTCGTGCACCCCTTCAGCTTCCAAAACCATGGAGTGCAATGCCAGGTTACAGGAATGTGTCTGAGGCTGAGACGGACAGTCAAACACACAAACACAACTTGTGTTTTCTGCAGGGGGGAAACAGCAGTATTATGACGTGTGGACAGATGGCTGCCACTTCTCATCATCTTCCCAATGACTTGACCCCACATCAGGCCTGAGAGAAGTGCAGAGTAAGGTGTATGTGTTCATGTGAGAAGTTACTTATTAGATTAGTGGAACACGAAGATGGACTGTCATTGCAAATGCTGATCAATAAGAATGTATTATGTAGTTGGTTCAATAGGATAAATGTAGTTAAATCTCTTTGTCTTCCTCCATATGTCTGACTTTATTGCAATATGCTGAGGTGTAATTGGTCCGAGATGTTGAGCTGGTAGATCTTTGTTGACCTTTGGGCTTGGTCCCTGAGAGAGAGTTCAACACCAGGAGCTAAAACATCAGTCTTCTGCTGGGCCACACAAACTGCCATTTACTCACAGACAGCCCTACTTGGAAGAACAAATGTTTCTTTTTGAGTAATATGGTTAAGAAATGGAAAGCTGAAAGTTGCAACACTTCTTCTCTGTGAGCAATGTTTAAGTAATCCACAGATATCATTCAACCTTGTTTGACAGAATGAGGCATCACTCCAGATGTCCCACCTTGCAAAAAAAAAAACTGCAAAGAAGCGAGGGAGTTGTGATGAACAACACCCAAGTCTCTCAAACAGAGTGTAGAGGCTTTTAATCGCTCTTATTTAAACACATTTGTTAGGAGCGTCTAATGCAGTAGTTGTTTACACCACACATACAGTTGTGCTCTGGCTGACAGCTGTTTCAGATGGTATTTTGGATTATAAATACCCTCTAATCAGACATTAGGGAAGCTTTAAGAGGACTATTTGGATTTCTCTGGAAACATTAACTTTTTAAACACATGAGCTAATGTTAGCTTCACTACCAAAACCAAACGGAGTAACCTGTTTCTTTGTCGACCTCCTCTGTTTGATTGCCATAGTAATAAACCACAAATATATAGGCATCTAAGGACTTAAACGCCTTCAGTTCATCTTTACTCTACATGCTTGGTTTTTCTACCAGTTCAGTGTAGATGACCGGCCATTGCACACTTGCTAGTCCGTCACATCATCCATCCGCTGAGGTTAAGGGTCAGCCAGGGTCAACCTGGACCCCCCTGTGGCCCCCCCTCCAAACAAATATTATACAATAAAAAAAGCTTTGGTACCGCGCCGATGTTACAGGCGGAACACATGCGTGTGGCACTGAGCGCTCCCTTAGAGCGCTAATGGACTCGTGTTGAGTGTAATCAGCCAAACAGCTGCTGTCAGTCTGCATTTGGTGGATATAGTACACAGTAGTATATATGCCTAGTATAGAGGGATGTACTGATGTTTTGCCAGTTTGTTCTCAGCCGGTCCTCGCCCTTCTCAGTCTCTTTTGTCTGGGTTGAATATGTCCCTCTGACAACACCCTTGGCCCCAGCCTGCCCCCCCCCAGTAAAATTGGCCCAGAACCGCCACTAATTAAGAGTGACCTCACATATTTAGAGAAACCTATGATATCTTAGGAAGATTGGCTTGCCTCCAGCTGAGCTCCGACCACAAAAAAACGTCAAACTGTTCACTAACACTAAAAGGGTCTATATATCGAAATTGTGTCTCCCCCTCTTTTCACAGTATGAAAAGCTCTCAGAAAATAAAAAAACATGGACATAAATGAGCACAATGCAGACTAACTATTATTACAGAGAAAATGTTTTAGAAAAAATGAGTATGATGAGTATTTAGATTTTAAAGTTTGGCACATGTCCCATCTGTTAGTACCAAGAAGGCAGGGTTTATGACCTATACTGTGGTCAGTCAGAAGGGGAAGCTCTTAAAGTTTTTGCTTCACTTTTGAAGCATGGCCATGTCATCCTTCTAAATTTGCAATCTATGGGCTAATGTAATAAATCATTTGTACCCCAAACTTGTCACCCTATAAGCTTTAAAATATAACAAACTAGGTATTTGTCTATAGAGAGTTCAGACAGAGAAGGACTCCACAGCCAGATGAGCCTTACTTACTAATGCTGGTTAGATTCTTGGACCAAAATTTTTGGGTCAGGTTTAGAAAAAAAAGAAAAAAGATGATGATTTAAGTCTAAACATGTTCTAACACAAGTGAGCTAGTTACACAACTAATGTACATTACATAACCAGCATACATTACATAACTAACACACCATTTTTGAAGACATATGTCTGTGATGTAACTGACTTTTTGCAGTCTAGTGCTACATCAACTGATTTTTACTCAACATAAAACAATAATCAAGAGTACAGAATCTAAACAATGCTGAAGGGGAACCTACAGTGTCATAATTTGACGCACTAGGCCCAGACCAGGCTGCTTTTTTGGATTTGGCTGTTAAAATGTGCTGGAAAAATCAAGCTTGAGAATGTCATCATTCAACCTCAGCCCTATTCCTGAATGTGGCAGATGTTTTGTTACAAATAAAGAGTAAGTTCAAGGTGTGTAAAAAGGTAAAGTTCTCCATCTATTCTTATGGAACTCCTTTGAGGATACTTCACTCCCACGCTTTGGCCTTGCCCCTGGCAGACAGCAAGACGACAACCCCTCCAGCGCTGATGGATGAACCTCACACTGAGAGGACCTTCTGAGATCTTCCTCCTCTTTTTCAGTCCTTCACTTCATCTTCATTTTCCCTAGAGAGAGAGAGAGAGAGAGAGAGAGAGAGAGAGAGAGGCCAGGCTGAGCCAAGCTGCTCAGTGTCGGACAAGCCAAGCTTCCTGTTGGGTGATAAGTGACGATACAGGTCCTGAGTGGTAAGGGTCTGCATGGAACAACCCTGGAGAGGCCCTGAGGGGTCGGAGGGCATGTCAAAGGTCAGGTGTGAGGAAGATGAAGAGAGTCTACACCAAGCTCTTCAAGGTACCACAACACAGATGGCGAAGAGGGGTAACAAGAAACGGAGTGGGGTTTGCAATACAGGTTAAGGCGCGGGGACTACCACTGCAGAGATTTGTGAAAGTGTGTGTCTGAAGTGTAAGTGACACCTTTAAACCAGCCGTTTCGTACTAATGAAGCACTTCACAAGCTCAAACAGCGCAGTCTTAACATAATAATCAAAAAAAGAAAGATGGCTGACACGGGCAATTAGGAGGTTTGTTTTCAGAATGCCTCTTTGACATACGGCACATTAATCTTTCATGGAGCTCGGGGCAGTAAATCCACATTACCTTCCAGATTCTTTTACATATTTTTACAGTCTGTTTATTTACCATGAAATTTGAACTACCAGGTTGTTGGCTCATATTATAATGTGTGTCGTATATATGCCTGTTATGCTCTGAGCGGTCTTTAATGTGGTCAACGTTTGGAAATGGCAGGTGTGACTAATTAGGATGTGTGTTTATATCAACAGGCATGAGTTTGTGTGTGAGAGTGAGAAGGAAAGTGACTGAAAAGAGATGTGAGAGGATGTCTGGGTACGTGTTTGCACTCATGACTGATTGTGCATGGCTTTTTAGCGTGTGTGTGCATCTGAAGTGGAACCCACTACCGGGCTTAAGATGTGGTCTGACCTCTATTGGAGGTCCTGCAGGTCCCCAGAGGCTAATCACTGACGGAGGTGCCTGATCACTCAGTGGGCGTCCTCTGTAACAGCGTCCTGTAAGCTCACGCTGGCTGTGTTGGCAGGAGTAATGAGACTTTTAAAGAGCATTATAAAAATGTTATTTTCAAGGAGATACAATCTGAGTTGAGTTAAAGTCAGGAAGCAGCACAAAACAAGGCAACATAAATGCTTTTCGTAGTCTGTTAGTCACATCATCAAACTCTGGTGTCTCTCTCTTTCTCCTTCATCTTAAGGTAATTACCTCCTGTCCTGCCTGGCTCCTCTGTGTAATAAATTTTAATCTCTCTGCAGACGAGCATTTCCTGTTTGCCAGGAAATTGGCTTTCAAGATAAGGCCTATTTGCATAAAGATGGTGATGTTGCAGTGTGTAATTATTTACAGGGAGCAGCAGAGTCAGGTCAGAGCTCGTTTCAACTCAAGGGTGAAGTCCTTGTCCTGATAGGGGTTTGGGTTTCTTTATAACAATCCTTTGATTCACTTGATGTATTTGATGTTCTCTTATCACAGATGTAGGCCTAAGGACAGCTCTCAGGCACTTGCAGTTGCATGAGAGTGATTATGCAGTCCAAATGCACTGAATTATTGAGATGCTATCAGGCGTATAACCAATGTTTCTGAGATGGGATACAGGCAGGGAGTTTACCACAACTGACAGAGGGGAAGTAACAAGGTAAATATTTAAAATGTGTTGGAGCTCTGAGGCTTTGTAAGATACATGTTGTACTTTCTCTTGAATGAAACTTCACTAAGAAGAGTTGGTTAGCAGATTGACCCCACTCACATGATTTTGAATAAAGTACGAAGCAACAGCACAGTTAGCCTAGCTCAGCAGAACAACAGGAGATGGGAGGAAACAGCTAGCCTGACTTTTTGAAACACTATCACTTGCACTAAATCTCTAAAGTTGGATAATTTACCGGTGAGTTAAACTACTTTTTCAATCCATAAAGCGAAAATGATAAGTTGAGGCTTAATGAAGGTTGTACGCTGGCTAAGAGAGTCAATAAGCTAAATGCTGTCTATCATTTTAGCCAAGCTAACCTGTTACCAGCATCAATAAATTCTATAAAATTTTAGGCAGTATAAGTACTACAGTATCATAGGCCCAAAATCCCTCACTTCCACCTGCCCAGACTTCTCACTCACCGTTGACAAATCCACTGTTCCAACATCCACCCACATCCATAACCTTGGCATCATTTTTGATCAGTCACTCAACTTTCAACAACACACTAACAATATTTCAAAAACTGCTTTCTTCCGCCTCAAAAACATCGCCCGTCTCCGCCTCTCCCTTTCCTTCACTGCCACTGAAACTCTCATCCATACACACAATCCCTCCCGAAACCTCCGTTCCACCAATGCCAACCTCCTCACCCCTCTCACCAAACCCAAGCACCGAACCTGGGGGGACAGGGCCTTCTCTGTTGCTGCCCCCACCCTCTGGAACTCTCTCCCCCAACACCTCAGACTCTCTCCCTCACTCACCAAATTCAAATCTGGACTCAAAACCCACCTATTTAGGAAGGCTTTTAACATATAATTGATTGATTTTGTACTGTTTTCCTTTGCTTTTCTATTTGTATAATTTATTTTCTTGTAAAGTGTCTAAGAGAAACTTTAAAGCGCTTTTATAAATAAAATGTATTATTATTATTATTATTATTATTATTATTATTATTATTATTATTATTATTATTATCATTATTATTATTAAAGTAGCAGTGATAGCATTACCTATAATGCATTTCTTGAACATAAAGTTGGGTCATGGTTGTGATTTAGCCATGTAGCTTATCAGTAGCAGTAGTGAAGTAGTACTCGTGAATTAAGCATTTTTAGCATTTCTGCAGTAGAAAAAGTTGAATAAGCAAACTTATTTTCATGATCTCAAAATGTTCTGCAATACATTTTTAATGCTACAACAGCAATGAGTAAAATAACATAAAAGTGTATCTAATTGGTTGGCTGAGTCATACGTGATTACTAAGCTAAGCTAACTCGTGCCCAAAAACTCGAAAGAATAGCATAAGGTAGAAAAGACGCGACAGAACCATGTATGTAATGAATTAGTTTAATATCCCGTTCCTTTCAGCGTGTAAACCAGAACAGAGTGTATGTACTTGTGCCATGTGGCTTTTACTTAGTTAGCTCCATTAGTCACTGGGGTATCGACATGCCACTTAATTGTGATGTTAATAAAGAGTAACTGGTAGCTTAACTTGCCAGACTTTACCATAAGTAACACTCCCATTACCATGTGGTATCAATGTTAGTGTAAAGAAAATAATCTTGACAAGCTGTTTTCACCTTCCACTCCAGAGCCAGTCCTACAAACCTCTCCTTGTTACCCCTCACCAAAATCCACTGCACCAGCCATGACACAGTTCTTGATGTGTTGGCACTCACCTTCCAGAGACTGGCTAACTTTCAAAGACAAACTTAGCTTGCGTATGACAATGTGTAGCTGTGGTTATTGTGTCAGATGAGACGTATTTGGGGGCCGAGGAGATGTCTGCGTGTGATATGGTTTTGTAGGAACAAGGTACTTTGTGTTTTGGGGTACGGCCGTCTGTGTTTCTGGTTCAGGTAATGAGCTGCAGGGGTGCTGCAGTGTGTCACTTCAAACAGATTTAATGCTGTTATTGAAACCTTGTGTCTCAGTTACATTTTCAGCATTCTTTTCTTTCAGTGCTTCGTGTTTTATTTCCATCAGTGAAATGCCAGATGCCAAAAGATATTAGTGTTTTTATGTTCAATAAACCTCAATATGTCTTCAGTCAATTTAAAAAAGAGATCTACCCTGTCATCCAGTGGCAACACAGAAGTGGAAACACTGGACCAGACATTGCTTTCTGGTTTTCCTCAACCTCTCTGGGAAACATAAGAGCATACATGTTGAGAGCATGTCGTCCAGCTTCCTTACAAACATATGGTTTTATCAGGAGTTCATATGGTTGAATACAAACAATGAATGGTTGGATTAGAAGACGTTGTTTTTCCTCAGTAGATCTGAATGATGTTGATGATCACCAGCATCAGATCAGTTTGTTGAGAAGTCATGATGAAATCTAAACAGAAGCTGGACAGGGCGGTGTACACTTGATTTTGATGTTGTTAATCTCAAGAAGAGGTTTCATTTGTATATCATTTTGTGAAGCCATGTTTGTGCTACTATCACTTTAAAATTTGACCATCACTTTGATCCATGACAGATGCTTACACTGTGGATGGATGGATGGATGGATGGATGGATGGATGGATGGATGGATGGATGGATGGATGGATGGATGGATGGATGGATGGATGGATGGATGGACATTTTCCCTCACTTTGTACATCTTGTAGGGAATAGAATGGAGCAATAGAGAAACCTAACGTGTATTGATTAAACACTGAGGTTAAAAAAAAAGCACTGACAAACGTTTCACAAAGCATTGTGTTTAAATGTTTGGCATCATTACCTGATAAACGCCCCCCAAAACACACCCTGTTTTCTTCAAAAATATTAACCATTAGGGTAAATACAGTATTCTAATTTAGTATTTTTATATTGTCTTATAACAAATCTCTTCCCTCTTAATAGGAAAAAATGTCCAGGATGCATAATATATATGTTATAGGTCCGGTAAATGAATATTGTAATCCAATGGGTTATTTTAATTATATAATTTTATGTGTCAAAAACAACAGATTAAAGTTACTCTTATTTACTCGTTAACAACCCTGCACATTCTGACACAGCAGGTGGCGGTATGTGAGCTGCCATAATATGCAGCAAAGAAGAACAAGTGCAGCTGCAACGAGCTGAAGAGAAAGTAAAAATGAAGTACTTTGTGGGATTTTTTCCCCCTCTTTCACGGGTTGAGAACATGACAGCAACTTGCAAAACATGCATGGCCGTACGTGCTGATTTAAGAACTGCTGAAAGTTTACTACAACCCAAAGTGTCAGCCATCATGATTAGGTTATCATCATTTTATTCAGCTCTGTGCTGATCAAGTCGAATGTTACTACCCTGCAAACATCTTCAAATCTCTTATCTTAGGGATGTCAATCAGGCTCCAGCCCCGGCGGTTTTATCGCATTAGGCCGGGGTTAGCTCTGATAGCACTCAGTAGCTTGATTGATCACAAAGCCTCAAACTTGCACAACTTTCCCACAGAGCCTCCATTTACCCCCAACACAGAATAAAACTCTGCTTACTGTGGGATCAGGGGTGACATGATTGGCTGAAAGAGACTTCTGGTAACACTTATTCTTCATCTGTGGTCTTCCTCGCTCACACTCAGACGCTGTGGGAATCGTGCTGGGACTGGAATGATGTCTTTAAACTGTGTACTGAGCCGGTTTGCTTTAATTCAAACACATGGGATATTATAAATGTTTGTGTCTGCTCTGTTTTTAGTGGCAGATTTGCATTATACAATCTTACCTAACAAACACACTTGATTTCCTGAGGGCACTGCCGCTCACACACATATACAAACCGTCAGTGTGCTCTCCAGAGTCCGCCTTGTGACTCAGCCGTTATTCCAGTCACTGCGTGGGTACATACCTGTCAGAGTTTATGGAAATAAAGTGCAGGTGAGGAAATAGAGGAAAGTTTTCCAGCGGGAGGCGGCTGAAGGGTTTCACTGCACCACAGGAGTTGTAAACTCTGGATCATAAAGTGAAATGAGATCCGGTGTTAAATTGATCATGAACTAATAATCTATTGTATTTTTTGGGGCTCATTTAATGCCTTATAGTTCCTCGTAAAAGCTCAGTTAGCATCAGTTGTGAAGGATTTGGTCCCAATTTGAAAGACCTGAGAGCCACCTTAATGTTAAGTTTTAATCAGCTTTTCAAATGTATGTGTTTTGATGGTGTAAGTCCAAACAAAGCCACAATAACAGTCATCATTTGTACATGAAGGGTTCATTTGTAGAAACAAAGAACTCTGTTTTTCATAATTTTTCAAAAAAAAAAAAATCTTTTTGATATAGATTCCTAATAAAGTTGCATTTTCAAGATATCACTGATTAGTAAAGACATTTTGACTTAGACAAAGTCACCTAGCCTCAGTTGATTGATCATACCAAAAGCTATGATGGGCAAAAAACATGTTTTTTGAAACATTTTTTTAATTTTTCAAAAGTGAACTGTTTTTGCAAATGAATTCTTCACATGTTCTTGGAGTAGTCAGAAGCCCCTTTTACATTGCTCGTTTAAGGTGAGACTTTAATGCTGAGTGACATCAGAGCTTCATAGCGGCCCTGTCGTCTATGTTGTCTGCCCCCCTGCTGCAGCTGCAACTTGCTCACAACCATTACCATGATAGATTTAGAGCGTGAAAGAATAAGTCTCATTCACTTTCCCCGTCTCAAATATGTGCTTCCTGTTGAGCTAACCTTCAGGCGACCATTACCCTCAGTGATTCTGAGCTAATCAATCATATTTATTGCCTTGTATTGGACAAAAAAGCCGCCAGTTGGTTTATGTTTTCGAGAAGCCTCACCGATGTTGTTTCTCTCTGTGGCTTTCTCCTCCAAACCTAGAAAAACCTCTGACAAGTCCTGCTGTGGAGGGGGTTAGCTCAGAATCTCTGTTTGACTGTTTGAGAATACGTTGTGTTCAGGTCACATGAGAAGAGATGAGATAAGGTTAGAAGGTAATTTAATGTCACGCTGCTTAAAAAGCCAGATGTAGGAAGATTTGTCATTTTCTTTTCCTCTTCTTGCTTTATTGATTTTTTGGGGTTTTCCCCTCCTTGGCTGTTACATTTCTGTCTTCCTCTCTTCGTGTATCAACAGCACTCTTTTTCAACATCAGCCTATCCCTGCTTGGGAGTTAATTTGTGAAATTTACGGACTTCATGCTCCGTGGTCAATGCATCACTGTAAAGACTTAAGCAGATATTCCCTGAAATGTGATCTGCCCCTACATGTGATGATCCTGTGCAGCCTGTGAGCTGCTCGATGGAGCTCAGAGCTGCACAGCTGACGGCTGATCTGAGGTCTGTTTTCTGACCTGACTGATGAGGTTTAGTCAGGATGCTTGTTAATAAAACTATAGCACCAGCTCCCACTGTGAACCGCAGCAACGGCCTGGGATTAAATCCAAATGTTCCATTGTTTTCTTTTCTCTTCAACTCCCTCATTAAACTGTGTGCTCGCATGTGTGCGTGCGTGTGTGTGTGTGTAGCTCCATTCATGCTAGTATGTGTGCTTGCACATCATTCAGTGCGTGAATCTTCCTTCGGAGACTCAGTGTCTCTCTCAAGCTGTAATGGGATGTAAATTTATGAATACTTTGTGTTGAATCTCTGGCAGTTTGCTTAAAGGAGAGACTCTTTGTTTTAGTTGGAGCATCTTTCTGACTGTGGTTCTACTCCCACAGCTTCGTCCCTCTTCGAGACTTTCAACCTTTCACATGTGAGCCACAGTTTGTTGGTCGCTCTTATCAATTACAGCTTGAAATAACATTTTCAAGTGGGGAGGATGCTTGACTTTAGGAGACATGTTTGCTATTTCAGAGCATTTTTGTGCTTTCTCTCAAAAGGTTTCTTTGCAACTCAGCCATTTCTTGAAATCTTTAAGAAGAATGTGTTTGGAGTAAAGCAAAATCTCAGCTGACTGCTGAATGATCTCTACTGGGTTGAAAGGCTCTGATATGGGGCTGAGGGCGTTATTAACCAGCTCTGTACTTTGCGGTGAAGACTTCAAGAAGACAAAGCCGGGGTGAGCCTGAGGGTCTTATAGATGTTTGAAGGCTCTGGGGTTAAGCTGCATTTTCAAAGTGCACCCACTGGTCAGAAAAGAAGGGTCTTACAGTCTTCCTGCTCCCTGTTGTCTTATTCCTGTGTGGGTAATCTGACATCACCTGTCCTACACAAACACAAAAACACACACATATACACACACACACACACACACACACACACACACACACACACACACACACACACACACACACCTTGCACAAATAAGTTAACTCATGCTGACTAGCTGAATAGATGTGAATCTGGCGTATTGTTATCTGGTTGCTCATTTCCTGCTCCTTACACCTCACTGCTCTGCCGTTACACACAATCACACACACATGCACACACTCACAACAAGCCTGGGGTCGGAGGGAGGGAGATTAAGTAGCTATTCAGAGAGGTCAAAGGTTACTGAGTTCCTACTTCCAAATGATTCTGGGTCAGTATGGCGTGCACACGTGTGTATGTCCCCATGTGAGCATGTGTGTGTGTGTTAAAGGTGGACAAAGCAGGGCTTGTGCATACAGGCGTACAGCTGTGCGGGCCACATTGTGTTGATGAGGTCTTAATCAGAGCGCTTACAGCTGGGGTTAGGAGGTCGGCGGGTGACACTGGGTTTTGATTGGGCCTCTGGGAACCTGACGGAGCCTGAGGGCATGAAGGCAGGGTGGCAGCAGTGCGACATGGCGGATTTCTCTCCGGTCAGTGCACCCAGCATGCTTCTTTTGCACATGGAAAAAACACACACACATTAGATTGTCCGCTGCGCACAGACAGGCAGAGGTTTTTGTACTATTAGGCAGGAACAGCCTACTGTGCAGCTAAACCAGGTTTTATTCTTCAGTTATCACCTAAAAACCTTTAAAAAGCACCAGCCTGGCTCTTCTGTCTCTCCCCTTTCACAGCCTGCAGAATGTGGATTCCCTCTGAGCAGAAAGAAGACGATAAATCAGCTGAATGTGTTGTAGTAAATGAAAGAATAAAGCTTTCACGAGGAGTCTCTCTCCTCACTGTATATGCTTGATCTCCCGCCAAGCGTCTGAAAGCAAAGATGACTCACATGGTTGCAGGGAGTTTAAAGGACTGTTTTGACAAGGAAAGGGAGATAAGTGTTCGTGTTTTCAGTCTTTGTCATGGTCAAAAAGTGTCGAAAATTCCCGTGAAATATCAGGGAGAAAGGCTGAGCCTTAAAATCAATCAAAAACTGCTACTGGAAATTTGGAGCAAAGCTTTCCTGTCCACATTTATTTACTTTTGCATTCAAAAGTGCAAGAACTTTACCCGTGTGGGCCACTGAATGTGATTTGTGACTGCAGCCTTCTTTCCAGTGTGTGCTGGGAAAGAGGAATGAGGCGGTTTTTTGATCAGACTACTGTATGCAGTCTAGAAAATGTTGGCAACGTATCCACCAGAAGGAAGAGAAAATAATGACCACACAGAAACCAACAAATATGGCACAAGACATTATCCAAGGAGTAGAAAATGGACGGTTTGGGGTCTGAGAGTGGAAAAATATAGCAAAAAAACTGCTCTGTAAGGCCTGCAGCATTTTGAGTCAGCAATACAGAGTCCAAGGGAGTGCAATTTTAATATTTTACATAATGCTAGGGTTTTTTATCAACATAAAAAGACCAAATTTTAATTGAATTGTCTCCAGAAGAAGACTGATTAACTTCGGGCACTTCAGATGTCCCTCAAATACCTCTGTGATGATCAAATGGTCTTTTCTGTCTTCAAAGCAGACATCCTAAGCTCTTAAAGGTTAGTGAAGATAACTATACATTGAAATATGAAAGACATAAAGTTGAAGCAGAGGTCAGAGCAGAGCTGTTCTCCTGCTGCGACTGGTTGTCCTCCAACCTGCTGACTTTCATGGGAGGGACAGCTGCAGTCAAAACCAATCAGCTTCCTTGCAGGCCTGCAAGTGGTAAATGTACCTATGCTCTAAATAGATATACTCATACACCTTTCATATGCTGACATGCCCAAATCCTGTCATGTATATCATACATCCCTTTTAATATGCACCATTAGATCCACATCACGTTTCTGAGTGATGCAGAACATGTGTCTGGTCTCAGGCTGCAGATGTTTTGCAGCACTCTGACCTTTTCTTAGGAACACGTAAGATTAGAGGCTTTTATTTTGTAAAGAGAGGACATGTTTGAGTGTTTTCTCTTGTACTGAATGTTTGCATACTTTTGTTTATTCGAACTTGGTCCGAAGTCTTCCTCAATGGCTGCTTAAATATAAATACAGCCTCCTAATAGGAGGCTAGTAGGAGGATAGATCAGTAAGAGAGGATGATTGGATGAAGACACAATGAGCTGCCAAGAGAGATGCATCCTGCGGTTAGGGGCTGGACTCTGATTCAAAAATCTTCTTTTACTTTGATGGACACTTTCTAGACTCCTTCCATTTTTTCCCATGACTTAAAAGTTAAAACTCCCTCTCCCTGTCAGCTCTTACGTTCTTGTTTTCAAACTTTCGTCTGACTTTGACACCACTCTAATTTCCTCCAGTCTGCTTTTATTTTGTTTATTTTGCTGCAAAACACAAATCAAGAGCTGGGTCACATTCTGAGTGTGTCAGTCATCATCCACTTGCATGCAGCAATGCTCCTGGTGTGTCTTCCCAGTGGTGCACACACACACATACACATGTTTGCACTCATGCTCAAAGGCAGACTCCTTCTCACTCACAAATACACACACACACATGTGAGAGTGAAAAGCACTTTAATCGGAGCCACATTGCTTCATTTCATACTTGCAAAATCTTTCTCTGGAGAGTCAATTGAGGTAATTAGATGCCATGTGAGGTGCCACATTTCCACCATTGCAACACAACACTCCTGAAGCCTGTTTTCTTTGTAACACTTGAAAATACAAGAACTGTAATAAAGTGTGGCGTTTGATATGGAAAATCATAAATAGAATTAGCGTTTATGTCATTCAGACAGCTGGGTTTGATTAGTCAAATAAGTTAGATCAATAAATCTGCAATCTAACACCATTTGTGTCTGAGAAGTCTGGCACAGCACATGTATTATAATCCAGTTTCAACACACGTTGATGCACTTCAGCTCGCTGTGAGTCTACATTAAAGCCACAGGTTGTGACACTCAGTGCTTCCAGTCTGCTGGTTTGGACTGCAGGCTGTATCTGAAGGGAGATTAGTGGCCTTCCGCTTGCAGAATGGGCTCTGTTAGTTTTAGGACTTAGCTCTGTCACAGCAGGCGGGCGAACTGCTCTCCAAACATTTCATTCATGCAACCCCAGAGCGACTGAGTGACCCACAAACTGGACCGAGCGGACGGGAAGGGAGATGAGCCGGGGACAGACAGGCATATGGGATAAAAGGAAACCGTCATGACATACCCACCCTGATGCGTCATTTCCAGCAGAGGATAACCAGAGATGAATGTACAGATCATAAATATTGATCTGTGATTAACTGACAAATGCTGTGTTACAATGTGGTGCTAAAAACCTCTGAGCAAGAGCATGTGTCTCGGCTCCGAGATGAAAGACAAAGTTCCCCTCAGTGTTTGGGTTTCTGTTTTTTCAGGAGGTATAAGGGCCAACAACAGATCTCAATCTAGGTATAAAAGGGGGAGCGGGGCGGTGGAGGGGACTGGGCAGTGGGCTTCCCTGCCAGGGGCTGCCAGATGTGTGACCTTGACCATCAATGTGGGATACGAGCGACAGCTGACTCTCAGCTAGAGCGCACATGGGAACCAGAGTCGATGCATCAAGTCTGCACGGAAAGATAGAAATGAATGATAAGAGCAGGAAAAGACAATGGTGGAAATATGAGGGAGAGGAGACTGTTAAAGAAACATAAGGCTGCTGAAACAGATGAAAACATTGGCTTTGTGCTCAGTAGCTGTTTCAGTGATTTGGAAGCCCCAGTCAAAGACCAATATGAGGACATTCCTAGTTTTGCATAATTTGCAATTATAGTAAATAAACAAAACTGTTTTGAGGCAGTCCTTTTGTTTTAACAAGCCACACAATTACAGAGCTGATCCAAATGAAAATTATAGTAGTTCTAGAGCTGGGGCGTCTGTGGCGCAGTGGGAATCTGTCAAGAAGAAGGTTGATGGTTTGATTCAAGCTCCTGCAGTCACTTGGCAAAGTCTCCTTGGGCAAGACACTGAACCCAATTTGCTTAGTTGACATAGTCGGAGGTGTGTGATGTGAATGTATGAAGTTAGCTAGCACTGATGGTTTCCTACTGTAGCATCTTCTGCCATCAGTGGTGGTTGAATGTGACGTGGTGTAAGTGTGCTCTGATGACAAGTCCATTTACAATTTAGATTACATTTGATACTAACAAGAAGGCCATTAACGTACCTCACTTATCCTGGATGTCTTCATTTTTATTTTTTCTAGGATCCACTTTCAAAATGCTCACTACTGAAATAAGTCCACTGTCTCGTTCTTGCGGCATGAAATGCTAAGTCAACGGATAAGGCACAGACACTTGTGCCACAGGGTCAAGGTGGAATAGGACACGAGGTGAAATATGGGAGACGTGGACATATGCTGAGACTTAATTGGTTAGGTCTTGCAATCAGATTCATTTCATCTATTAATAAAAAACACACATGCAAAAGAAACAAACCCCACAAATATATGTGGCCCTTTGGTGGACTAGACCCCAAGCTGTTGCCTCCCTGTGCCATTTGGTAAACTTGTGTTTATACCCCTAACAGGAGGAGAAAACACCCAGAAACCACTTCACCAACAGAGTATGGTAGAAAACAGCATCCAAACACTTAGAATGAACGGTTGAAATGTTTTACTTTTCATTACAGCGATATCGTTGAGTCACCAAACCTTGAGTCTGATTCGAGTCTTGAGTCCCTAGTGTTCAAGGCTGAGTAGAGTCTCATACATTAGCCGGCTCTTACTCCAAACAAAATAATTAGTTTGGAACCTAAACGAAAAGAATAAAACCATCTTATCGAGTTCAAGTTCTCCTCTCCATTGTATGAGTCTGATTACAGTCAATGAGTTGAAGTCTGAGTCATCGGTGCTTGAGTCCAAGTCCAGTCATGAGTCCTGAGAATCAAGATTGAGTTCAAGTCCTAGACCAGTTCTACAACACTTTATAGGAGTGTCTGTATCCACCTCTGATACAGCTTGAATGTGTAATGAGCAAGCGGCAACCTCTGGTCTAAAAATGTGAGTCCAATGCGGAAGTGCTAAAAACTGCAGTTCATTGAGGATCCGCTTGAGATTGGCTCCGGAAGTACCGGAAACCACATACACACCAATTCAAAAAAGACTATCTTTACAGCAGAAATAAACATGTTTACAGGCTGGTACAAAAGGCGAGTGTAGTTTAAATAGCTAATTTCTCAATCTGTACACTGTACGGCAATTTCGAAGATATTCAGATTACGAGTCTTCCAATGAGAGGCACAGCTGAATTGATTGACAGGCGTGAACACTTCAGCTGTTGGCTAGGAGGCTCAAAGCCCGCCTCTTTACATCAGAATCGCTCGACAGCAGCAATATGGCTCCCGCCAACGATTGGCCTCAAAACAACGCTTCAAAAACAGATGGGTGATGTCACGGATACTACATCCATATTTTATACAGTCTATGGTAATGAGTCAGTGTAATGATCAGATACCATTTCTGTTTGGTGAAGTTAACAAACTCTCACAGGGCTATTCTAACACAAAGTTTAATGTTAGTCAAAATATCAACAATCAGTGGTTTTCCATCAATGGTTTAGCACTATGAGAGTGGGGACTCTTCTAAGAGGACATTTTCAAATAATCAACAAGGAATCTTGGATGTGCAAATATCGTGTTTATTTGCTCATATGCGAGGAAAATGTGCTAATCAAAAGTTTGTTGAGTTCAGAAAAAGATGTCACTGCCCCTGCACTGGCCTCCATGATTTGTTCTTCAACAGAGTGAAAAAAAGATGAGTGCAGGAGAAGACATTAGTGAAATGTGAGAGAGGGGAGATGGGCAGCTTGACAAACAGACGATTCAGAAATAAAACCACAGAGGAAAATGGTTTGACAAGAAGGGAGAAACTTCTGTTCTTCATCTGCAGCTCACATCTGTACCAGCAGAGTGGCTCCTCAAGGCAACAAAAGAACACCCGATCACTCCAAAACATGAGTTTTATCCTTTTTTTTTCCACCACTGACAGGCTGCGTAATAAAACCAGTGTGTTTCACAGATACTCCTTCATTCACCCCGCCACACACACACACACACACACACACACACACTGCTCTCTGTCTAATTATCTCACCAACACTGAGTCGGGCTGTGCAGGTTCACCAATTTGTACAGCGCTTACAGTGGACAGGAAAGAGGCGATAGCCATTTATAAGCCAAGTTTGGATTTTAATAGACTGCAGACGCTACATGACACGGATGTTTGTTCCGATTGGAGGGGGGCTTTTTCTCTCAGGCTCTGATTGGCTGGGGCAGAGATGGCATCAGTGAGCTAATGGCATGGTATCTGTGGGATCTGCTCAGCATTAGACTCCCTTGTTGTGCAGAGAGCCAGGACGCTGCGGAATAAAAACGGGCCACATGTTGATCCCTGTTGTTTTAGCCCCTGGGGAGAGGGAAGAGAGTGATAAGGATCTGTGTGGGGTGCAGGCTGGTTGCTATTGTTCAGTAGGCCAGCTTGTGTGTGTGTGTGTTTGTGTGTGTGTTTTTGAAAGCCACAGAGAGACAGGAATCCATCACTTCATCACTTTACATCGTGGAAGGTTTGATTTTTGTGGTCACGCTGTATAACTTTTTTTTTTTTTTTTAAAAGAAATGGTTTGTCCAAGTTTGAGAGGAGGCAAATGTAAAATATGAAAAGTGAAGAGAGAAGGAAAAAGGTAACAGCAAGAAGAAACGGTGGTTAAAAAAGTAAGAGGAGGTACATTTAAGAAGCAGGAAATTCAACACCAACTCTTAAATCACAATCAGCGCCAGGTTAGATTAATCTAAGTTACATTACTGTAAATTTACATTGCAAAAATGATCCTGAAGTATCAGGTTTGACTGTGAGAGAGCCCAGGAGAGAGTTTAATTTACTTTATGGGATTTAATAATGGTTATGAGTTACAGTCGATGGAGCGAGTGTGCAGGCCTGCAGTCGCCACAGGACCACCACAACCGCACAACTCCTGGATTCAATATTGCTTTTCATCTTTCCTCCCCACAAAAGTAATCCATGAACCCTCAAAACTACCTCAGCATCCAAAAAAAAAAAAAAAGATTCATCCAACTACAATGAAACAATAATTTATGAATCACATTACAACAAGTTCAGTTTTCCCTCCCAGCTTGGGTAAGGTGTATGTCAAGGAGCAGGAGAGCCTGCAGAAGAACAGGCATCTTCAGTTACAGCTGGCTGATGGATGGAGCTAAGCACTCCAGCGCCTTGCTGTAAAGTAGTTATAATGAGAACAGCATGGTTAGGGCAGCATAGACACTGAGCAGAAAGACAAATATGAAGAAGAGACAAAAAACAAAACACTGAACTGACCTGCTGATTTGATCTTTCTTAATCAGAACACGATTTAACTTTCTGTTAAACAACAGATTAATTGAGCTGAACACATTAAGGACAGCTTTAGTCATTTGTTTTAGTCATTACATTGCTTTTCTCTGTTTTATATCACTGCAATTTGAATTCCATTGGAGTCACAACAGTTTAAGACATACTGGATCAATCAATTAAAGGCCAATACTCCTTCATCTGTTTCTTTCTTCATGGAGTGTAGTCCTTAATCATTGATCAATTTGGTTTGTTTGGATTTTCCATAAGAGACTCTCGTTTCTCGTTAGTTTGGAAAAGGCGGGGTGTACGTGTAAAGCATTGATGCAACTTGTTTTTGAGCAGCTATTTTAATAAAAATGTGAAAACTGCTGTAAAATAGAGAGGGTTAATGACTGAATTTAAACAATTTTTTTAATCAGAGCCTCTTTAAAGCAGTGGTTCCCAAAGTGGGGGGTCACAAAACACTGATATGGGGGTTGCGAAATTACTTTAAAAAAAAACAACTGCTTTTTTTATTTGCCTATTTTATCCATAGTGGTAAAAATATTAATGAAACTAGTGATTCAGTTTTACATAAAACTATGCAAATAAAACAATGTTTTATCAGTTTAACACTTTTCTTTGTTGCCTCACGACCTCTGAGGGGACTAAGCCAGATAAACAACAGTATCAGTGGCAGCAGGTTCAGGACACAGTAAAGTGCACATTCGTTGTCAAATGTTTTCCGACCAACTAAATTAAGTATCTTTAGCCTTTTTTTTGTTCTCTTTTGATCTTTTTTGTATTATACCAACAGAAGTGAGGAACATATCACCATCTCAGAGGACGGTGGGGGTTGCCTGTATCAAACATAGGTATCGTATAGTACTGTACCGTATCATATCGTATGGTACCCAGATAGCAAAATTGGTCTGGCCCGGTTCTGGCCCACAATGCACTTAAACTCGACCAACATACCGCAAAGAATGACGGCCCTTAAGTGGACCAGATATAGTTTGCCAGAGATGGCCCACACATGGGCCAGCTTAATCACAAGCTCAACCTTAATCGGCCCAGATGCGGCATGGGCAGATCTGGGCCACATAAACCAAGCCACAATCGGCCCAGATGTGGCATGCCATCATATATACAATGGCATCATTGCCAGACCTGGTCCACATCCGGTTGACATACCAATCGCCATGCCAGCAGTCAGCCAGCAGTGCCGGCTTGACACCAGATCTTGCCCAGGCCTATCTGCTAAGTGAGTATCGTATCGTACCGTATGGTATGGTATGGTATAGTATAGTACCGTACCGTACCGTACCGTATGGTATGGTATGGTATGGTACGTTGTGGTATGGTATGGTATGGTATGGTATGGTATAGTATGGTATAGTACCGTACCGTACCGTACCGTACCGTATGGTATGGTATGGTATGGTACGTTGTGGTATGGTATGGTATGGTATGGTATGGTATGGTATGGTATGGTACGTTGTGGTATGGTATGGTATGGTATGGTATGGTATGGTATGGTATGGTATGGTATGGTATGGTACGTTGTGGTATGGTATGGTATGGTATGGTGTGGTATGGTATGGTATGGTACCGTACCGTACCATACCATACCATACCATACCACAATGTACCATAGTTTCGCATGTGTGGTTATACTGTAGTGAGACTTCAGACTGCAGCATGCCCAGAGGAAACACAGCCAATAAAATATGCAGTCATGTCAGATGCACAGCTTGCATCCAAGTCATGTAGGGACAGAGAGATAACACGATTTAGGACTTTCACTGCAACATGGGATAAGTTCATAAAATCCGATCACTGCACAATATGATGAAATTCAAGTTTTACAGATCATCTGTTGATTGATCACAGGAATGATCTGTTTTCTGTCACCCATTGCCTCTTTCATGTGTTTGCAGCATGTGTCCTATGTCCTGGTTCTCAGCTGCACACAAGTGTGTTCGTTCTGTGTGTTGTTCTGGCTAGAATGGGTCAAAGTAATAGGCTATAGGAGGGCTGCCCCTGATTAAAGATTTCCATGGTTGGAAAAAAAATGAAAACAGAACTGCAATAAGCTGAATAGGCTGCTAAAGTATGGTACACTTATTTGGCCCTGGCATGGCTGGAAGAGGTGGGCCTCAGAATGAATCACATGAATGTGTTATCCACAGCGCCACGATATTTAAAGATACGATTTTTAGTTTTTTTCTTCCTACAATTATAGAATGACTAGTTATAAACTATCAATCAGTCACTATCAGCTATTAGTGTAGTAGATTTAGGTGACACAACTTCTCTCAGCAGCTGTATCAGGTTCCTTTAAGCTTTGAAGCTACACCCAGACTTGAAGTATGCTCTATGTTTGCTTCTATGCTCACTTGGCAACTATTTTTCACCTGTCTTTTCCTCTCTTTTAGATCGCATTGAAGTAGATGCAAAGCACTCTGTTTTACTTTTCAACGATAAAATGAAGAAGTAAATGTTTGATTTAGATCCTGAGCTTTTAGAAGCTATAAAGATTCTGCTTTGATTACCTTTATTGTAGTTATCAAACTTGACTATAAGAGGCGCTTTCACAATCCTGCTGCTGTTTACCCACAAGTAAAACAGGCAGACGGACAGGAGCATCATTATTTTGAAAGATATAGAGGCGAGAAGTTCAAACAGTGAGTCAGAGTGAAGGTGAAGGATGAAATAAGAGTGTATTCAGAGGAACAGCGTGGATGCAGAGGCGGGAGAGAAAAAGAAAGGAGGATAGAAAGAGGCAGGGTGAGGCACACAGAGCTTGAACGCAGCATGAGAGGAGTCTGGTTCAATCTTGACAGACTGTTTAAGAATACTAAAGTGATGTTTATGGTCCTGTTGTTATTATTTGCAGGTGGAGACATTGACATCACTGCGTTGTCTTGTCTGCAGCATCAGTCAGGAAATTCCAACCCGCCAAACCCCGTCAACCCTCTTCACTAAAGAATAACTTTCTTCTTCTGTTGCTTGTAAATCATTCAGAGGCTTTCGTTTGGGTTTAAGTGTTCGTTAAAGTGCCAATGATCTTGATTAATGGATAATCAGTTGTGAAGTATTCAGAAGTGCTATTTATGAGCTAATTGAGCTTCAACAAAACAACAGATAGGATTCCAGATATTGTTTCCTCATGCCTCTGTCAGATCTCACGTCAGGATTCATGTTTGAAGGAACTTCTCACCTGCTCAGCTGCCAAAAGGCTCCCCCTTGTGTCTGAAGTCATTTCAATGATGGATCCCAGACACCTCCAATATCTGATCTGCACAATTTGGTGCACAAGGAGAGCTTAACATATACTTATATAGAGCTGAGTGTTGTGTAAGATGTGCACATATGTGTGGAGTGACACATTCTTGAAATGAAATTTTGAACTGCTTTTTGAATGTTTTCTCTGTGAGCATGTTGTGTTTCACGGTGTGCAGACTTGGGTTATGGTTTAGGCCTTGGTTTAGGTTAAGGATAGGGGTTAGGTTTAGGCATGTGGCTGTGATGGTTGAGGTCAGGCTTTGCGGCTGGAGAACGCATCATTTCAGAGAGGTTCCTTAGAAGTGTAGAAGTACTAATGTGTGTGTGCGATTTGTGGTTTGCACAAGGTTTATTTTGACTGCAGAGCTGAGACACTAGTAGACAGCTGGGTATGTTGCTGGTTGGCTCGCTGGGGGCTTTAGATCACACACACAACAAATCTGCACACTCCAGCGTCATGTTTCATATATATGTAGGAATACATTTATGCATGCTCACAGACTTATGCACACAGCAGAAATTAGCTCAATTGTTATTCTTTGCCACTAACCATTCTCTTTTTTTTCTCTCTCCCTCTGCCATGTCTTAATGATGGCGTCTCCCTGTGGTCCTCCCTCCTTCATCTCAGGTATGTGGTCCAAGTTTTTCCACCATCTTTCTCCCCCTCATCTGCCCCCTATTTTTCTTTCTATCACACTGCATCACATTCACAATTTTCCAATCACTGCCTCTGTGCATCTCACTCACATGTTAAACCACTGCACTCAACACTGGAGGATGAATGATCTCCATGTGTGGAGCCAGCACTGGTACAGATTGGGGCATATAGCCGTGGTGCATATATTGTATGCACATTGACAACGTGCCAGTAAATATCATTAATCACAGTCTTGTTTGACTCAGACATGTGGAAGTGATTTCTGCGGCTAAAACTTTAACTGTCTAACTTTGGGTTCTGCGATTTATTCTACGCCCTCAACATTTTCAACATGTTTTTTTTTATCTTCTGTTTTAGTCAGACTTGCTCACACTGTGACTCGGCAGTTATTCACCCCATCTAAAAATACATGTTCCCCCTTTTTCTTCCCCTCTGTCCCCTGAGGAAACAGCAGTCTTAAAAACACAAGCCAAAATGTTTTTCAGTCCTCTGTTGTGTTTTCCTCTGTTCAATTAAAAAGTGTGACAAGAACAACTTTGAAGCCCTGCTTATGTAAGCTTGGGCATGCGAACATTATGTTTCAGAATCTGAAAACATAATGAATGCTAAAGCATCTTAAGCATTTCCTGACCGCTGCTTGGTGCATCTGGCTGTTGTGAAACATACCAACATGGAGTCACAAGCCAAAAGGACCCCCTTTAACTCCAACCAGCTCTTAGACTTGGTAGTCCTGGAAGGCTCCTGTGGTTGCATGTGGTGCCGTCAAGAGTTCAGGGTGTCTGCTGGTGGTGTTCAGTGGAAAAGTGGGGGGATACAGAAGAAGACACAACAAATGGGCAACAGATTGTCTGTCTGCCCTCCCATGACTCATCTATGATACTGCATGGCACAATCACAGCATGCAGAAGTAATTGTGCAGACTGTGTTGTCACCAGTTTGAGCAACAGTTTCAATCTGATAATGGTGACAAATGTAATCATGGTTTCTGGGCATGTAAGCAGATAAAGCTATCTTGGTGAGTCATTATCTATAGCTTTCATCTGACTCTTTCCCCTGAGTTACAACAATTTAGGATTTAGGTTGCATTTAGCAAGTCTGAAGTACTTCTCTAAAGGTCATTTTGAGCTCTTAGTCTGAAAGTAGGGAGGAAACACAGCTGATCTGACCTAGTTGTAGCTAATACATCCATCCAACCTGAAGACTTATATTTGATTCTTTAAGATTCAGAGCAATCATCTTGATTAGCATCATGCTCTCAAAACAGCATTTTTTTTTTTACATATTTCAAGCTAAGAATTATGGTGAGTGATGTGTTTCACTGTTAAAAGACATCTGGATTTTATATGCTGGAGGCGGGACACTGTTAAAACTGAAAGGGACAAAATCAGCCAAGATGTCCACAGGGGGTGCCAAAGTCAACACAAACCACTAGCTCCATACAGGAGCTTTAACAGATACTTTAGCAGATGCTGTGAGTATTTGAGTTGATACTCCTATGTTAAGTTTTAAATAAATTCTTGTGCCATTGAGTTTTATTTTTTATTTTTTTGTGCAAACAGTTGAGAAGCAGTTTTGTGTAACATTTATTTTCACTGGCTTGCTAAGAAATGAAGACGTAGGGCTAAAGTGTAATAAGCTTACATCACTGCTGAGTTGAAGCAGTCTTCACAGTTGCTACTTTTTGGATGTAACAGCTTCAAGCTACCACTGTAGTGAAATAAATCTTCATCCAAATACAACAATTAAAAAGTCCAGCTTAAATCCAGTTAGCTTGGAAGCCTCTGCTCATCCTGCTTCAGTGATGTTGATGGGGCAAAAAGTCTGACAACGCTGTTTCTCTGTTGAAGTTGGTTTCCCGGCACTTCAAAAGGATGTGCATACAGTACAACAACAAACTCAGAGCGCTGCACTTGCGGCCACTATTGGATACTGACTGTAGAATCAAAACAAAAGTGATAAAGCAAACAGGACCCCTTCCTTTGGCCCAGCGGATGCGTGCTGGGGGGGCACAGCTTGGCCTGCTGGGGGGGCCCTTTAATGTGCTAGTGAAGCGTAACACAGGAATGCCCTGCACAAACAAGCCTCAGATCACGTGTCAATGGCTAGCGTGCATCAGTGTGTGTGTGTGTGTGTGTGTGTGTGTGTGTGTGTGTGTGTGTGTGTGTGTGTGTGTGTGTGTGTGTGTGTGTGTGTGTGTGTGTGTGTGCGTGCGTGCGTGCGTGCGTGCGTGCGTGCGTGCGTGCGTGCGTGCGTGCGTGCGTGCGTGCGTGCGTGTGTGTGGCAAGGGGCAGAAGCAGAATTGTGAGTATAACTGTGTGGACTGTGGAGTGTAATTCTGTGTGATTTTATTTTTTTTTGCCAAACACAGTCCAGGTTTCATATAGACCTGGTGCAGACCACAAACCCATGCTGTGGTTGTCAGTGAAAACACGCCTGCAGCCGCTCCAAACCCTGACGTATTTTGAGTTTTTCCAGGTTTTGTGAAATCACAACCTCTGCCAAAGTCATCTTTTCCTGCAGAAGTCTCGTGAACATGTAACTAAACAAAAATTACATTGCTCAAGCTTTTCATCATTTAGTTCAACATTCCGTTTGTACTATATATATTTCATGGATTGTTTCTTCATCTACTACAACATACATCCTCTTCCCCCCCACCACTGTTCACACCTCCCAGCCCCCAACCACAAACTCCAGTGACATGCATCAAACACCCATCAGGCACTCTCTTATCTTGTTCTGTAACCCTCTGCTGTCCTTTGGGGGAAAAGGTGAAAGAAAGGCCACTGAAGGTCTTTTAAAAAAACAGACTTGTTTCTTTCCTGAAAGTAAATCCCCCATCTTAAGCTCACTTAGGTATCCCCAAACAACTTATACATTTCATTAAGGGAAAAATCTCTTCATCTCATGTTACAAATGTGCTTGTGTCTTCTCAGTACTGGTTACTGAACACACACATGGGTACATTCATATTCACTGTGTTGCCAAACACATTTTGAAAGCGGTATGATATAATTTCATTGTGAGGCTGGATTTATTAGCATTTCAGTGATAGTTAAACAAACATGTTTTGCTCTGTCTGGCAGGGGAGGCTGGGTTAACTCTTCGTGGGTGCATTTGTGTTTATGATTTGAGTGTGATGGTTGTCTAATGAGTAAACACATCTGTGAAGTTAGGGGAAAAAACAGTCCTATTATGGAGGAGTGTATCCCAAAGTGTGGATATAAATGCATACCTTGATTGTTAATAGAACCTATCTAGCTCTTAATGTTCTTCAAGTGAGTCAGATGAAACCCTTATCTCTTGTAGATTTAGTGGAATTTGAGAGTATTTACAAGCTCAGTCTGTGGGCCACTTTAGATACCCATGAGGAAACCTAATCTGGACTCAGTAAACAAGCTTTCTACATGGTTTATGTTTGTGTGTGTTTTGTATTGCTGTTTTAGTCATGCTGTGAGTGTTGCCATTTGTTGGTGTTGAATTTGGCATTCTTCAGATTCATCCACTACCAACCTCATCAGCTTTGTTTACATCACTAGGTAAACAACTCATGAACGGCAGAAAATTAAAGAAGAAGGGAAATAGAAATGTGTGTGACTGATTTGTTCTCACATGGTGTTTGATATGGTCAGCCATCGGCTTTTTAATGTCTAATGGCAACCATATTGGCAGATTTCAATCCCTGCCAAAAACCTAAAGAGAGACCTGGAGAGTCTGAGGTAATAACCTGTTTAAGGCAGAGAGTTGAAAAGGATTAATGAAGGTTTTAATTAGAAATCTGCTTTTATTTACCGTCATCATTTTCTACTACCTAATGATTTAATGAACTCAGCCACAGAGTGGAAAAACCAGTGCTTTGAAAGGAAAAATGTAGTGTCTGTACTCTGCTTATTCACTTGTTGGCTTGAATATTGTGGGAAACCATTAGTCTTATGTTCTTCATTTAATAAAAGATAACAGAAGATAATGTTGATTTTCCCAACATACATTTATTGGAAGAAACACTTCAGTGTGTCACACAAACAAAGAACCTCTGCATCTCTGCATCAGGTAGTAATGGACTGTTGAAGACCTGTGTCATCATCCAGCTCTGCCTCGGTTCAGATCCTCTTTGTGCCCTTTTTGTGCAGGCCAATATTGCTGTAGTCTTTTTCTGCCCAGACTTCCTTCTTTATCCAACACTATAGTGACTTATTAGTTTGTGTTAATCTAATGTTACCCTTCAGGAAAACAGAGAAGTGAGCCTCATGTAACACCTGCTAAAGGGCGCTTCACATAATGCACCATGAATAATGGATGTTTTGGATGAATCAGCAAGAAGAACGTTAATATAATGTAAAGAGGACAAGGATTGTACCAGCAGCTGGTAAGAAGTCCCAGTGTGCCAAGGGGTTACATTTAGAAGTTGCGGTTCTGCAACTTCAAAGTGTTCCTCGTCACTTAAAGCACTGGGAAAAACTGATCTGATGACAGCAACTGGAATAGTTGTCATGAGTGAATTAATATTCTACACACTGACAAGATAACCATAGTGCACATGTATCTCATAGCTGTTTTAATAATATAAGATAAGATAAGATAAACTTTATGGTCCCCGGGGGAAAATTTGTTGTGGACATGAGTGCAGTGCTGCTCACAAACAATACATTCATTCAACAAACTAACATACAATAACATGCCCACTGTCAAGATAAGAAACCATATTCACTGAGGCATACCAATGACACAACAATACCAATAATACAATAAATAACAATAAGATACCAGAGTGGCAGTAAAAAAGCAATGCCATATTAACATTAGTGCCGAGTAAGTGAACCCTCATACTCATACAAGAGCATTATGTTGGTGCAGATTGTTTGTTGAGTAGAGTGATGGAAGTAGGGAGGAAGGAGAGCTTGAAGCGATTACTTTTATATCAGCTTGCTCTGAACCGTCTGCCAGAGGGCAATAATTCATATTATGAATAAAGAACATGAGAAGAGTTTTTGTGCCTGATTAAGAACAGTATTTTTAAAGATGGTTTGAAGGGACAGGTCAATTTTATTACCAATCACTTTCATGGCACATTTAAAAAGTTTTTCTCTCTTAGATTTACATTTAATAGATAGAGGGCCAAACCAGACTGCCATCCCATAACTGATCAAACTTCCCATGACAGCATAATATTGACAAAAGATCCAGGCACAATGATATATTTGGGATTGAAACTACATCAACGATCCTTCTTTCATTGTCATTGATCATTCAAAAGTCATTGGTTCAAAATAGTCCAAAACAAGTTACTCTTGATTGATTTACATTCCTGCTTCAGTCTTACATTCAGCCTGTTTCACCACTTCTAACTTTTCCCACTCATTTTGATTAATAACATAGACATTAATGTCTAAAGTAACATCCCCCTCAGTATTTTATTTGGCTATTAATTTGTTGAGCTTTTAATTTAATTTTAGAGATGCCTGAAAATGAAGGTATAGAGTGATGGGACAGATGTGTTGTAGCTCAACAGGACACCCTAAAATTGGTGTGTCACTTTAACCTGTATGTTTAAGTGTTCAAGTGTTCTCCTGCCACCATCATTCCAAATGTACTTCAGAATACTTGACCCAATACTCCCAAACATAAAAGAGGAGAAAACGACAACTTCAGTCCAACAAGAAACAAGCCGGAACAAAAGCTATATAACTAAACTAAATAGCATATGACACAAACAACTTATGCATGACATGTTTAATTGTAAGCTCATGCTCTCCATTGTTAACATTCCTGGATTTTAAAGGTGGCTTGTCCAAATTAGGAGTTATGATTCAAACACACTTAAACAACATATTTGAACATATATGTCATTTTTACAGGATTTTTAATATAATTCAAAAGAATTTCCTGCTCAAGCATGCACATATTTGGATGAGGTGCAACGCACTCCGTGTGCGTAATTGCTTGCTCCGCTCTCCAATGTTCCTCATAAAAAAGCAATTTATAACTTTTACCATGAGCGATCCAAGAACCAGACAACAGTTAGCTACATGACATCAAAATGTTTTACTGATTGATGTCAGAGGGCGCCAAGAAATCTCCATGTTATAAATCAAGTGTGACAGCAGCTGGAGGAGCAGATGATGAGCTATTTGTATCGCTCAAACCTCGTGTTGATGGGATCTTCACATTAATGTAGTGTAGTTTGGATGAACTACAGGATTCATTCTTGAACCATTGTATTTTATCTACTCTATATTTTAATTTGAAAGGTTGGTTGAAAGTTTTACCTCTAATTTTGCTGACAGCACATGAAGGCACAGTCTGAAAAAACTCTGCTGGAATAAAAGGCATGTAGCATACACACAGTACTTTATGGGCTTTCTTTCTTCATGATATGCTCCAAGTTTGCTCATAAAGGCACATTGTCCTGATTTAAAGTGGGGTGACATATGAAGGTGACTGTGAAACTTTATACACTCCTGACAATGTAATTACATGAGTGTTTATAAAGCACAAAGATAAAGAAAAACATCGGAAGGGACAATTAACCTCAGTGACTTCATGCTGATGCGTTGGCTCAGCAGCCGTTCAAAACCATATGTTCTTTCTATCACTGCATGTTAGGAATCCTGAGCTGGCAGGGAAATGGCTGCTGTCCTCCCTCTCCGGCTCTGCTCCTGGTATCATGTCAGAAACAATCAGCTCCTCGCTCAGACATCAGGTGGAAAGGTTAAACGGTATCTGACCCCCTGGTTATTATCCTGAACTTGTGGTAGTTGGAAGAATGGGGCAGGGAAAGAGAATAAAAAAGGAGAGGGGAAGGAGTAGGGCACAGAAGGAGTTGTATTTACGTGTTTTACATGCAGTTTAGATATTGTGAGAAACACTGCACTAAAATTCATGTAAGTATGCTAAAAGAGTGAATTCGAGAAGATAGATAGAAACAAAATTCTTGAACAGAAAATGGTTAATCTTTTTCACCCTCTATAAAAGCAGAAATGCATCATAAACCCTGACACTGAACATGTAAACAGCTTTATTCAATGAAATGGTTTCTCATCAGGTTGAAAGTGGTGTTTTTTGTCACATTAACTTAAGCAGTCCTCAGTGTTTTTTGCTCTTCAGCAAATACTAGCTCACTCATAATGAGGTTAGTGAAAGAAGGTTAACCTTTGAAATGCTGTAGCTCAGGAGGATAAAACCATAGACTGTATAAAATATGGACGTAGTAGCCGTGACATCACCCATCTGTTCCTGAGCGCTGTTTTGAAGCCAATCAACGGCGGCAGCCATATTGGAAATGCAGAACTAAACCAGGTATAGTGTGACATAAAGGGGCGAAGTTTGAGCCTCCGAGCCAACAGCTATGTGTTCCCGACCGGGAGTCCAGTCAGTCATGTCCTTATTTGGGCAAAAACTTGTAATCGTAATACCTTCTGAACCGTTGTGTTAGAAAAAAATTCACCCCCCGTACAGTGTGTGCCGATAGAGAAATTAGCTTCGTAGGGCCAAACCCTTTTTTGAACCAGGCTGTAAACATGTTATTAATGCTACAAAGATCGTCTTTTTTGAATTGGTGTCTATGTGGGTCCTGTGTTTCTGCAGCCAGCCTCAAGTGGATTCTCGATGAATTGCAGTTTATAACACTTCCGCATGGGCTTCATACTTTGAGACCGGAGGTTGCCGCTTGGACAAAACCTACTTACCTTTTCAGCGTTATTGTAAGCATGTCGGTATAAGAGCTGAATGAGATAACCTACTTGCTACCATGGTTAAGATGGTGAAACATGGCTAAACTTATAATACTATATCCTTAGAGGTTTATATCCATTTTGTCAGCATTATTGTGTATTGTGTTTGAAAATAGCCTGAAATAAGAGAGCATGTTCCTGTTAGCCATGCAAGCTACAGCTTTACACTTGTGTTGCACAAATTACCAATGCTAGCTTGCTGTTGCTTTTTTTAGACAGTGAAACATGACTAAAGCTATTCTTATAAATATCGCTCAAGGATTATACCTGCTAAACGTGTTAGCATTGTTACTGTAAGTGGGTTGCCTAGCACAGGGGTTCCCAAACTTTTCAGCTTGCGACCCCCAAAATATAGGTCCCAAAGACTCATGACCCCCCTCGAAGTGATTAAATGTTGTTAATACTTCATTTAGCTGGTCTGCAGAAAATTGAGCACCTACATGCACGCCTGACTGTATTTCCTGTGGTGCTGTGAATTAACTTGCTGCTACTGATGCTTCTATTAATTCATTGTTAACTTACCTTAACCTTAGGAGTCATCAGGCAACAAAGAAAGACAGATAACTAATGAAACATTTTTAATTCTGCAAGATTTGATTTGAAATGTAACTGTTTTTGTCAATATTTTTTAGAATAAATAATAAAATAGGCAATTTTAGATCATTTAAAAAGAAAAAAATTCTTGAAGACATCTTGCAACCCCAAATTAGTGTCTCATGACCCCCCCAGGGGGGTCCCGACCCACACTTTGGGAACCACTGGCCTAGCAGATGGTAGCATCAATTCTAGCTAGTGGTTTAAGTGCCTTAATGTTCGCAAAATCTGGCAGCGATGCTCGCGACCACAAACTTGTTGCAGAATCTATTTGAAATTCTGGTGAAATAGTTACAAAGTCAGAATATAAATCGTGGAACTTGTATAACATGACAAAGAGAAAAATAGTAGAAGGAATCAGGTGAAACAGTGTTTAAATCAGACTTGTGGAGAGATGTTTCCTGCATGTCTGCTGTCTTCTGGCACAGAGGCTGAGCTCAACACTGATGGATGTGGTGTCAGACAATAGTACACTGTGTATCTG
This sequence comes from Notolabrus celidotus, assembly GCF_009762535.1. Lineage (NCBI taxonomy): Eukaryota > Metazoa > Chordata > Actinopteri > Labriformes > Labridae > Notolabrus > Notolabrus celidotus. The sequence goes on along the minus strand of NC_048279.1, from coordinate 16,813,526 downwards.
CAGGGTGGAGTTCAAATTGCTTTCTGATATACTTATTAGGTAGTACTTAACTTCCTTCATACCCTAGGGTTCTGTAAATCTCAGGCCACTACTCATATGAGAAACTTTGGGTCTGACTGCAGAACAAGGCCTCATTAAAAGCTATTCTCCCTCATGTCATCAGGCTCTTCACTGTCATATTTATTTAGTCAATATCCTGTCCTTATCCCTTCTCTCAGCTGCATTAAATCATGACATAATGAGCGCTTTAAAGTCAAAGATGTATCAGAAAACAGCATCCAATGGCAGTCATATGTAGGCTAAGTTGAATGCCGTGCAGTCTAATGTTGTATCAGATCGTGCAGTGATGAGGTAACAGATTTCACTTCTGACTTCAGCTCCTTGGGCAATGGGAAACTTTCAGATAAATATCAAAATGAAACACGTGTGACAGCTGGTCATACCAAGATATCAAGACAATAATGTGCGTGCGCGTGTGCGTGCGTGTGTGTGTGTGTGTGTGTGTGTGTGTGTGTGTGTACACAATATGTTTAAAATTAGTAAAGGCCGGAGTTTTGTTCATGCATTGAGGGCAAAGTTTACATCTATGTTTTGGTGCATGTACAGAAAGTACAGAATGTCTCTTTCTACAAACATGAGCACAAACTACAGGTCATTGGCTAATAAAGCTGCAGCAGATATAAGTTGAATTTAGCAACAGTGTGCCAAATGTGTGTCAATATTTATGCTTTGGAGAAAATCCCCTTTCCGAATAGATTACATTGTCTGTGGATTAAATCCAGCTGTGGTGAAGCACTCTCGATGTGTGTGTCTTTAGTGTGCACCACTAAATAGTCAAGCACGCAGGCAAGCACACATTCAGCCTTGATTAAAAGTCCTTGGTCCTAACACAAAAGGTATACCTGATGACATATTACTTCCAGGTACTACAAAGAGAGCAGCGGGTTAGTTGAGGAGGGGTCGGACGGTGATGTATGGCCTTTATTTAGCAGGGACAGATGGCCCATTACTGCTTGTTACAGGCTGTACCCTCATTTACAGCATCATTTGTTTCCATATATCTGTGCAGTAACTTAGGCTTTTCTTAAACATAGATACTGGCAAATGTACACACACTTCTGCTCAGTCCCTTTTATGCACACCCCCATACTTTTGCTTTTACTATATCACAGAGGCCTCCTTAAAGACTATAAAAAAGTCCCCTTTTTCTGTAATGCACGACTGCAGCCTTAAAAATGATGTGTTTGACATGCTGGACGTTACCATCTGATGAAGTAACTCCTTCAACTGGCGCGTATCGACTTGAAAGTGTTTTGTATGCGTCGGTTTGTTTGTCACTGAGGGATGTTAATGTGCTGAGCAGCTGCGGTTCGCATTTGCTGCCATAAGAAATGAAGTGCTGGAGAGAGAAGGAAGCTGGCAAACAGATTGATGAGATGAAAGTAGAAAAGAGAGCAAACAAGAAAAGGCAAAGAGACACAGGATGGAAAACACAGGTAAAACTGAAAATGTAGGTCTGATGGGAAAATAAGCAGTCAGGCCAAACGTTATAAAAGAGCATGGCAAAGACTTTTTAAAGAGAGTGGAATAAGTTTGGACAGTTGTTGTGCCAGATTCACATTAATAAGTCGTTCACTGTCGGCCAAAGTCAGTGAGCCAGAAGTGCTTGTGTAGCGACTGCTCCCGGTTCTCTGTTTTCACATCCCCTCTTCACTTCAATTGGAATTTGACTGTCAGAATTTCTTTTGACAAGCTGCTTGAATGTATTAAGGTGGCTTTGAATAAACACTTAAGTTTAATACTCTTGAATCATTTCTATTGTGAGCACAGGAAAGCATTCTTTATGTCAATAGGTAAACAAGTGTTGCATTTTAAGGCAGTCTGTTAGTCTTGGCAGCCCTGCTATTCATTTTTAGATAATTACATCTAAAATGTAAGACTTTCGCTCTATGGTTTACAGCTATGTCGAGCAGGAAGTAAGATGAGGTAACTTCATTATTTTCCAGATGTTTCTCTTTTCGAACAAGGAAACAAGATGGACACACACTGAGCGTCTCTCTTTATCAATCACCATGTTTTAATCTTATTTATCATCAGTTTGATGAAAGAATGAAAGAATAATAAATGGGATCAAACTCACTGTTAACATTGCCAAGGCCTGTCACAGTATTCTGAGAATCATTTCCAGTAATAGTGCGCATATGTCCTGATATATGTGATTCTGATCGTATAAGTAAGGTGATGCAGACAGTGAACAGAGATAAGTGACTGCCAAGTGAAACTCTGGTTGGACCATCTTGCACTCAGCCTACACATCCCATAATACATTTTTAAATCCTGTCATGCATGACATATGCATTACTGTTACTGTTGCAAAATGTGAAGCTATCTGTGCTTCTTAAAACTCAATCAATCAGCATGATCTAAAACCCGGAGAAGCCTGTTGATAGTCCTCGAAGACGGCCTGTTCAGAGGGTTAAGCCCTAGGTTTACAACACACACAATCAGAACAGCTTGTTCTCATTCCTAAGTCATCAAATTGAGACGCACCAAGCTTTTAACTTACTCCACTGTAAACCCAGTGATTAAGTAGAAAGACCAATGAAGTCAGGTGCCATGACCTCTTGCATCAAACAGCGCAAAACTTTCATTAACCCTCCTGTTATGTTTGTTTCTCTGGAATAGCAATAATGGTCCTAGGTCAATTCAACCCGGGGCATATTCAATTATCCAAATTGTCAGAACCCCCAAAAATCCCAATACACATCTAATATTTAACTCCATTACTAACCATTAGAATCAAGATTCAATGCATTTGTGTTCTTTAACTCTCGCAGATCATGGTTCAATGAGGATAACTCACTCGTTTTTCATTAAAATTAATGTTAAAACTTTTTTTTTAATGTACATTGGAAAGACCTGAATATAAATACAATAGTTTTACATGACATAGATTTTTGTTTTTTTTATTTTACATTTTGAATTTTTTTATGAAGTGAGGTTGATAAATTAACTCGAGACACCTCTTTCTGTCACATGCTGCCCAGATTTGTATGCTGCATTTAGCTGGTTTGGAAGGCATATATTGCCTAAAATCTACTTTTAAAAGGGTCAATTTGACCCGCAACATAACAGGAGGGTTAAGGGAATTAGACTGAAAGTCCAAATAAAGTGCATTTAGTTATTAATTGACAACAATGTAATCCTTTTCCGAGCCTAAACCATGTAGTTTTTGTTGGTATTTGTTCACCTGAGGTGAAAATTGAGTTACTTTAAAGTGGGTGTGTCTCATACAGATGCTAAAGGGCACTTGGACTCCTCTCTATTCCTTAAACCTAACCTCTTCTGTTCTACCTTACTGTTTTAATCAGATTCAATCCTTCATTTGGATTTTAATTTAACTGTGCTTATCACATAATTTCAGTGATTAGCTCTCATTTGACTTCTGCTGTTATTGCATGTACAGAACTACTAAAAAGGGACAAGATTAATACCACTTCATTTCCTAAGTAGTTCTTCCCTACAATACTCTTCACCGTGTTGGTCTTGCAACCCACTCTCTAGGTGGGTGCCAGATCACCACTTCAAGCCTGAAGGGATAAATGTGTGTTATCCCCCCCACCTGTAGAGTGGAGCACATGCCACAGTTTGATCCCCATGTCAGGTCGACTCCTGTTCAGGCTACAGGTCACTTCAGCCCTGTCTCCTCACTGCAGGCAGAGAGGGACACCTGATCTGAGCTCTTGTCAAGCATGGTTAACTAATTCCTCACCCGAGGGGAGGGGGTGGGGGGTTGCTGATTTTGGAGAAGAGGGACTCTTTTTGGATTTACTTGTGTATGAAATAAAGTTTGGAGCATATGCTAATGGGATCAGACTTTAGACTATAATAGATGACGTCAACTTGTAATGACCATATTCAAGTTGAGCTATGTCGCAGTAAAATAAATCCCCCCTGGTGTTTCCTTAGTTTTTCCCCTCTAGGGGGTAACCATAATCCTCTGTCATGTGTTTTCACTGTAAATGATGATGTTACCTGAATGAGTCAGATCGCTAAGCATTTCCTGAGGACTCATTTTTCGCTTCACTGGCTTTGAAAGGGTTAGCTTAGCCTCGTTTTTGCTGTGATTGGCTGCAGACCTCAGAGGGTACTGAAAAAAAGGGAAAAACACAAACAAACAGAAAGAAAGTCAATGAAATAAATAGGGTAAGCCTTTTGCATGTGTGTTCTTCATGATCAAAGATGAGCAAATATTCACCACAATCTGCACAATAACAAATATGTCTCCTTTGTTTGCTTAATTTAATTTTTTCAAAACCAAGACAATTGCAGACAAATAAATCCTGTGCAACAGATGCAAAACATAAAATAGATCCAACCTTGGAAGAGTGTCCAAGTCTCGGAGGTGTAAACTATCTCCTCGCTAAACACTGATGTTTCTGCCGCTCGGTCTGGATTCATCATTAAACAAGAGATACGGACACATAATGCTTAGCGTATGTTGTGTATACTGGCCTGTTGTTTTCTATGATGAAAACCTTGTGTAACTCTCGCTAACTTAATTTCACCTAAGCTTTGTCTGATTCCTCTAAAGCTTGGCCAAACTTTAAGAGGATGATACAGTTTAAATAATGACAGAGAGGCCGCTGATGGTATGTCTTTGGTTTGCCTCAGAGCTTCTTTGTTACACAGCACACAACCTGTGTGGACCAGAGGAGAGGAGGTGATGAAAAGGCCATGATTGTGGTTTTACTGTTTACGATCTTGTCCATTAACACGTTGTATCATTTGTGTTAGTCCTGACACTTTTTTTGATAAAACTTCACAAACAGAAACTTGAATTGCTACTTTTTAGTCTCAATCACAGAAGCCGTCACCCCCTCGGTTTTCCTCGGCCTCCGTCTAATCTGGCAGCCCTACAGAGAAATTCCACTCTAAATTATTCATCTTTTTTTGTTCGTTGTTGTGAAAGCCACATCAAGAGCGTGGTGGTCAGAGCTGGCCAGGTTCTTATTACGGATAGCAAATAAAAACTGGCTGCAAGGTTGCACAAGACCAAACTACGAAAATAACAATGAGACAAAAATATTGGATGCATTTTGATCCCTTGTGTTTTTCGGTTAGAAATAGATGGGGAATTCCGGTGTTTGTCTTTTTATTTGTGTGCCTGTTTTTTTAATAAACGACTAAACCAAATAATGCTGTTTAATCCTGGAGTCACAGCTCTGCATGTTAACTTAAGTTTAAACACTAAACACAACACACAGACCTGTCTCTGCCTTATGACCAGCTCAAAAAGATTCCTAAGAATTGAAAACAATAAACGCACACAGTAGGGCCTTTGTGAGCCACAAAAAGACAGTTAGAAATGAGAAGTCATGACCTGAATTCCCATAAACTTGTCCATTTTAACCATGCAGAGTACAAGATTAAGGCACAGTGTTGACATGTAGAACCCCTTTGTACATTGTTTCCTTAATTTATCCATCGAAACACATTAACCTCAAACTTTCTTCCAATATTTCTGCTCTCCTTGTGAGAACTACCTCCTCTCCTCATTCATATCTCTGTGTTTTCTTTACCTCGCCTGTCGTGAGAGCCTGTCCTCAGCCGTTGTGATGAAAGAGATCTGCTGCTGGCTGTAGTTTGATTGTCTGGTTGACAGCTGGCCTGCTTGTTTATTTTTCTATTTTTCCTCGGCGCCCTGAACCGGCACATGCTCGGTCACTCGCGACATCAGCGAATCCAGACCGGTGAGAGGGGAGAGATGGATGAACAGATGTGTGGACGGTGATGTGTGTATTTCACATCAAAGATTTTGTATCTTGGAGGAGTTGTTGGATTTGACACATCTGGACTTCATGGACTCACGAAGGCAGGCACACACTGTAGATACACACAATAACACACAATAGAATACCTCCAAGCATGTTTACAAGAGGAGACACTTCTCAATCCAGAGATGTGTTAATTCAGTTGTTTCACAAGCAGAGGGCTGTTTCTCTGATGCCTGCATCAGAGAGAGGCTTCTTCGGGTCAGCTGACTTTGAAGAAATACGTCCGTCGGCTGACTTCAATCAAGCTGGAGCTATTTACACGAGTTCTGCCCTGAAGGTGGGATTCCCTTGTTAGCATATGCAGTACTTACTTTCTTCTTTCTGTCTATGCACTTGTCTCATACAAGGCCCAAAAAACAAAATTAGATGATGTTTATAAGCTCATACCTTTATAAATGTATATTCCCAGCCAAATCCTTTCATGCACACGAAACATACCCCCACCACCATCCTCCTTTGATAGCAAGACGAGGAGTCATGTAAGCAGCTATGAGGCTCGAGAACAGTGGTGCTTTTGATTAAGATGTTAGCCCCAATATGCTAACACAATGATAATGCTACCCTGCTGATGTAAAACAGGTACAGAGCTAAAGCAAATGTTAGAATAATATAACGTGTTGATAATTAGCTCGAGACACAGAAAGCACAGCTGAGACTGATATTAAATGGTTTGCAAGTACTTGAACCGAAGGCAGTAACAGCTATTGACCTTAGTTTATTAGAGCTATTTATCCTCTGGAGACCATGAGTGTTTTTACAAATTGCACAGGAATTCAGGGAACACTTACTGAGATATTCCAATAATAAAGCAATTATATCAATGTAAGAGGGCTGCTGAATTAATGGATTACTGACAACACTAGAAACCGTCGTCCTAGTTAAAGGTGGCAAACTTTGCTGAAATCTGATCAAGTAGTTTTCAAGATATCACACTGAAGAAGTCACTATACTTAAAAAATCTCACTAATCCCATCAATATTTTTCAGTAAACAAAAGATAAAACCACAGTTTTCTCAACATACACTGAAAAACTATTGATGAAGTAAGTTAAATATTTACTCTGAATACCATAGTTTGCTTTTAAATAGTATTTCTTTCATTAGATCCAAACTGTATGCAAAAGCATCCATTGCTACAGAAAATACACGTCTTTCAAACATCAACGAGGGACCAGACAAGGAAACCTGTTTTCACCTTTTTATACTGTTTTTGCAGCAATACAACTGAGCTACAGCGTTAAAGCAACTCAGGGAATCCAGTCACACATAGAATCAGCCTTTATGATGATGATATGGTTTTCCTCTAAAACCCATATACAGGTGTGCTCTTAAGTTTACATACCCTGGCAGAATTTGGAATTTTTTTGGCCATTTTTCAGAGAATATGAATGATAAGAGAGAAACTTTTTTCTCACCCATGGTTAGTGGTTGGGTGAAGCCATTCATTGTCAAACAACTGTTTACTCTTTTTATATCATAATGACAACAGAAACTACCCAAGAAATCATAAATTCAGCCAGGGTATGTAAACTTATGAGCACAACTGTATGTCCTCATGGCTTTCCCTGCAAAACTTAATTTACAAGTGATGTCCCTCTAAACCACATATTCCAATCTAAAGAGGGTGTCTAATAACAAAAGTATAGTTGTCACCATGGCTTGTAGTGTTATTGGTAAAATGATATAAGTTCACAAACAAACAAAGAGCCCTTTCATTTCACCTCCCCAGGCTAACACACCAACATGCCCTGGTAAAAGAGTAATCATTTTGCTACAACAGGGCACAGGTGTAGTCGAGCCAGTAATATCTCCCAACCTAGCGTAGCATGTTTTGTGTATGTCCATCCTCAGGCGTTGGAACAGGTTTGTTCCACTGGCTGACACTGACTAGAAGGGCAGGGGAGGTCACCAGGCCTCCTGATCTCTTGACCCTTGCTGTGTTAACCTCTGGCACAGGGCTGTATCTCCTTTAGCGGCTAACAGGATGCTGCGTTTGCCCCGAGAGGTGGCTGTTTGCTCTGTCCATCTGTGCCGACGCTTTGACCCTGACCGGACATTCCCAGACCATTCCCACACCTCTGACCCTGTCAGAAAAGAAAAATCTGTCCACCTTTGTCTGTTACTCATCCCTCTACACCTCTCCATTCACTGGACCTCTCTGTTGGCTACTTTCTCCTTAACTCAATTACACTGTCGCTGCAGGGGGGAAAGAAGAGACAGGCACGAGGATGGACAATCAATGACAGACAGACTCATCAAAGAGAGCGGCGGCAGAGCATCTTTTGGCTGTTTGTTAACTTTGTGTTGTGGATGGTTGATGATGATTGCGGTGATGATGACGTGAACAGATTTGTGTGAGCAGGACGAACAAGAAACCCTGTTAGTAAACTGTTCTGATGGTGAAAGCCACAATGGCCACTAGTCAAATGTTCTGAAGACTGATTTGTCAAAACAAGTTTGTGATCTCTCTGTTTGCAAAGGTCCAGAAGATCTCCAAACATGTTTCTTCATTTCTTTGTTGCTTTGTTTGTGCATGCACATATTGCATAAGCACATCGTGAAACCTGAACTCTGAAGCCTCTTTGATCAACACAATCATCTCTGTTGTTGTTTAGAGATGAGGAGACAAAAATCAACCTTGTTCTCTTGGTTTCTGTCTCAGGGGATAACTGAAGAAGAACAAACCATCTCCAAAGTACAGTCTAGTCTCCAAGTACGATCCATCCTTTTCATTATGAACTTTGGTTTGATCCATTATGTTCTTGTTTGTGTGTCTTTATTGTATAATACAAGCCTCCACAGCCACCACAGGACAGCAAACCCAGCCTCACTGTTCAACAAGGAGGCCGAGAGGCCATTAAACACGACCAGATCAAAGTCAGATGCTCCATTCCTGAAATCAAGCGAGTGTTTCTCTATTATTTCACCGCTGAAATATGAATGGTTATGTTTACTTAGTGTTCATTTGTCTTTGTGTCTTGAGACGCTCATTTGGGCCCTGTGGCCTCAAGTATTCAGAGGGGCTGTCAATTTGTCATGTTTGCATTGTGTCAGCTGTCTTTTCGTCGCTGTTTTATGTTCATCTTTTCGCACGTAATTTGGTCTTTTCTACTGTTTTGAACTCATTTAGTTTCACTCAGACACAATGAGACTACTTTCTACTGCAACTGAAACTACTGCTGTCAAGACTAGCACTAGATTTGTTCTTTTTGAGTTACTGTCTTTAAGTTCCTGTGATGAGTTTTCAGTTGGTCATGAAACAGAAAACAGAAAACAGAAACAGCAAATGAGACCATCAGCATCAAAACTGACCACCTTTAAAGTGTAATTTTTAATGTGTGTAGCCACTGCGAGGTGGCAGACCAGAAGATGAAGAAACAGTCTTTGTTTTACTTTTTCTATATTTCACAGTGGTTGAAATGTCTAACTGTTAAAAGACAGCAAAAGGAAATCTTTGGTATTAACACTACTAAGATACAGGGGCGTGGCCAGACTTTTTTGATTGGGGTGGCCAAACTGGGGCAATAACTTTTGCCACTGCTTACACATGTACAGGTCAAGCTCAACAAAGAGGGAGCACCAAAACTGACACAAACACAAAGTCCCTCACAGGAGCTACAAACATGCAGCTGTTAATTCTCCAAGTAATTGCCTTAAGAAAGATTGTACAGTTCACTGGAATCAAAGAAAGTACTTAATTAGTTTTACCTTTTACCTTTTGCATGCAAAGAATAGTAATTTGTCTTGGCTGGTATGTGCATGTGGGAGAAAAATTGTTGTCCTGGTTAATGGTGGCAAACTTTGATAAAGTCTGCTAAAGTAGATTTCAAGATATCACACTGAAGAAATCACTGTACTGCAGAAATCTCACTAATCCCATCAATATTTTTCAGTAAACAAAAGATATAATCACAGTTTTCTCAACTTACACTGAAAAACCATTGATAAAGTATGTTAAATATTTATTTTTAATACCCTAGTATGATTTTGACCCATGGACCTGGCCACTGCTTACACATGCACAGGTCAAGCTCAACAAAGAGGGAGCGCCAAAACTGATACAAACACAAAGTTCCTCACAGGAGCTTCAAACATGCAGCTGTTAATTCTCCAAATAATTGCCATAAGAAAGATTGTACAGTTCACTGGAATCAAAGAAAGTACTTAATTTGTTTTACCTTTTACCTTTTGCTTGCAAAGAATAGTCATTTATCTTGGCTGGTATGTGCGTGTTGGAGAAAAATCTAACAGGAACTATTTTCTTTCTGGAGATTAAAGGCTAAATAATTACCCACTTATTTGAAGTGCTTATTAGTCTGTTTCTTTTGTTGTTCTGAAATGTCAAAAAGCCAAAAATATTCCTTTAACAATTATATTCAATATAAGAAATCAGGATTTGCTGTTATTTGTGGAGCATGAACCAGAGATTTTTCAGCCTAAATATTAGCTACATGATTGACAAATTAATTATTTCTTGTCAGTTCATGTAATTGATTAGTTATCAATTTATTTAAGCTCTCCTACAGTCTGGTTATAAAGAAAGTGTCCAGATAGGTGTGTGGAGAATGTTAGCACTTATTCCCTCTATGACCGTCAAAAGCAGGTGAGGATCATTTCAATCATTTGTCTTGAATAAACTCTATCCAGCTCTGGCAAATCGACCGACAAAAGATGTGTCCTCAAGGTGTCTATCCATGCCGTCCGGAGACTAATTAAGGGAGACAGGTTCTTTCTTTAGGACATGAGCTAACTGGAGACATGTGGTGAGGGATGATGCACTCGGCCAGATATGTCCTTGTTCCAACATCTGTGTCCACGCTTGATTGGCTGACCAGCACCTCAGGACACTTTCACTGTCCTGCTTTGCAACGACTCCACACAGTTGATTGATAAAAGGTCTCCTGTCTTAGATTTCTCTCTCTGATTTATGTGTGATATCCAGATGTCAAAATGATGGATTCTGCAGTTTTGTTCGTTTTTGCTCACATTCGTTCCCCTTCCTCTTGTTTACGTAACTGCCAGTATCTCTTGGTAGTTTCTCCTCTCGTCTGTTTACCATGTACCTTTTTTTTTATGTAGAACAGAGGAGGAGAAAAAAAGATCTTGTTTCGGTCCAAAATCAACAACACCATTACTGGAAAGTGGCCTTTCAAACTGGCCTAGTGTCTCCATCTGGTTTAAAGATGAGGAAACACTGTTTCTCATAATTATTTTCTACTTTTTCAGAAAAGGAAATCAATGTTGAACAGCTGTTTACTTACTTATTCAAGAAGGTCAGGGAAAGCAGTGCACTGACCCTTTTCAAAAAGAAAATACATTAGCATGCAGAATAGTTGCCTTGAGGAGGTTATCCAAGCTTCGTCTCCTTTCTTTTTTATCTTTTCTTTCCCCTTGATTCGTTGTTATCAAACATAAAAGAGTTTAGGGACAGTAAGGACTTGATGGTCATGGTCAGCATCCACAGAAAACAGTGCCAGAAGATGAACTAAAGATAATATGTAGCCGGTGACTTTGGCAGCATGCCTGTAGTAAAGATAATCTAACGCCACCAAGATGTCTGGAGTGGCCTCATGACTTTTCCCAGCAGTCTGCCTGAGGCCTGCGAGGTCTTACTCTAATTCACTGGAGAGAATTAAAACTGATATTCACCATCAAAGGAACATTTCTCCCCGCAGGCTTCAAACACAACTCAGTCATCCAAGTCCCAAGGTATTCTACAGGACCGACACTCACTGAGAAAAGGTACATGACCTGTTCTGAGATTTCCTCTTTTTCTTTGAGGAGTGGAGAAGAGAGAGAGAATGAGAGAGAGAGAGATACTGTGACGAAGTAAAAAAATGGGCAATTTAGAGAAAGGGTTTAGCCTTTCTATTAAAAGTTTCTTGGAAGCAGCCGTTTAGCTTCCTGTCACTTTGTGTTACACTTTCTGAGCATTTCATTACTTCATAATGTGACTTAATGAGAACTCAGGACACAAGTGATTGTAGTTTGAACATTTACAGTTATAATAATATATTGTTTACAAGTGACATATCATGCAAAATTGACTTTTTAATGGTTCTCTACCTGAAATATGTTTCCCTGGCATGTCTACAAACCCCCCGAAAATGAAAAAAATCCATTCTGCCTCTGTTTTGTTTTCTCCACCTTTCTGTAAATGTGTGTGAAACGAGCCGTTTCAGACTTACGTGTTTTTGTTACGTCACAACAATATCCGGTCTGTCAGAGTCAGAGCTTGGCACTTGTTCAGCCCATAGACTGTATAAAATAATACTCAACCCCTCCTCCATTTTTCATTCCCTGCACAAATGTGTGCTAACAAGGAGCTTAGGAGGGAGGCATGCTAGTTGTAGGCTGTCTTAATAAACACAAAGGTCGGTTTTACTCCCCACGTCTGCAGATCTGAAGATCTAGTGGATGATTTTTATTTATCATGGATAAGTGCTAACGCTAGTTAGCATAGCCACATAGCTACATGTTAGTAGCTGTGTACCAAGGCACACGTCGACATACTGACAAATAAAACAACAAGAAACAAAAAATCTATGACCAATCCTTCAGAAAGGTCCTGCTGCAGGCGCCTCTCTGTCAGGATCAGATTCTGGATCAAATTCAGAGGGTTGAAGTAACGCCGGTCTGTGGGTAGCCGTGTATATTCAGCTAACATGTAAACATTAGATCAACGTGATGGAGAGCCACATCCACTTCCTGAGGGGGCGTGGTCAGAGGGAAAACAGACCGTTCTGAACAGGGCTGAAGAAGAGTGTTTTTCAGGCATGCCAAAATCTGATTTCAAAGTGTTTTTTTGAGCATAAACTTTAAAGACATGTTTTGGGGACCTCTTAGACCAATATATATTGATGAAAAAAGCATAATATGTCACCTTTAAGCAAACTCTGCAACCTTTCACTAACTTTAGCTATACATGTGAACACATTAAGCCTTGGAATAGCTTTTGTCCAGCTAATAACTTCTCAACGCTGCACAAAACTGCACCTCCTGTTCACATCCCCCAAAAAATGATCTTTATGACAAAGAGCAGTGTTTCCCACACAGAGATAAAACCTTGGCAGGTCATCCGAGAATATTTTCAACTACCCCAGTATAGTGATGACCATTTTTCTTTTTTTCTTTTTATGCTGTAACATCGCAATCTGTGATCAATGACTGACATGATCTCTCATCACTCTCTGCCCCTCGTGTCTGATAGGCTCCAGTGCTTTACACATGGCTTGCAGGTGATCAGAAATGAGAACAAAAGTTACGTGCAGCTGGTTGCTGCCAATGTCTTTCCTCGCTATCTTAGATTTGGATTGTTTGCCAAACACAACATCATCAAGAAAACACGTACATGAGTGGATCACCTGTTGTGATATCAAGTGAGAGATTTCAAAACACAAGTTGTTATTCGGGTGTCTTTCTAGAAACACGCTGCTGATGAATACTGTCGAGATCAGAAACATACTGTAAAGAGAAATGGTAAGAGGCGAGGAGGGACATGCCACTGTGTGTATAAAGACAGGAAAGCCATTTGTAGCATGTGTGTGAGTGTGCTTTCTGTATGTGTTACAAATAGACTGTATAAAATATGGACGTAGTATCCGTGATGTCACCCATCTGTTTCTGAAGCGCTGTTTTGAAGCCAATCGCCCAGACTGCTGCTGTCAAGCGAGTGTGACGTGAAGAGGCGGTGTTTTAGCTTCCTAGCCAACAGCTACAGTGTTCCCGCCTGTCAATCGAGTCAGCTGTGCCTCTCATTGGAAGACTTGTAATCTTTGAAAAAATTTCACCCCCCTCGCAGTTTGTGCCGATAGAGAAATGAGCTATCTAGGCTACACTCGTTTTTATACCAGGCTGTAAACATGTTTATTTCTGCTGTAAAGATTGGCTTTATCCCATTCATGTGTATGGGAAGTTGTTCAAGTGACTTCTTGTACTTCTGGAGCCAGCCTCAAGTGGATCCTCGATGAACTGCAGTTTTTAGCACTTCCGCATTGGACTGATATTTTTAGACCAGAGGTTGTTGCTTGGTGTAACACTAAAAAGTTGGAGAACAAAACACAATTTATATACAAACTATAACACAATGAATTGATAGATGACATCATGTAAAGAGGGTAAAGTATTTACTATAGCCCAGCCTTCACCACCTGGATGTACAGACAAAGATCCAACACAATTTCTTCTAACAGAAAGAGACTTTTTGCATTGGATCCTGTGTAGTCTAACTTATTCTGAGAGTAGACTAATAATTAAATAACGTTAAAAATATCTTGGCTTGGGGTGCAAGTTTGGCTCAGTTGTTAGAGCAGGCGTCCCGTGTACAGAGGCTTCAGTCCTTGTCACACTGGTTATAGGATTAATTTCCAGTCCAGGCATGATTTAGTGCTCATCATTCCCCTTCTTTCTCTCCCTTTCCACATTTCCCATCACTCTCAAGCTGTCATATCAAAATTAAGGCAAAATAAAACAAACAAAAAAAGATCCTGGGGTTAAACCTAAACTTTACTGACTCTGTCAAACTTGATAATCAGTAAAGCCTACTATACCAAACTAATTAAACCACAGCCACAATTTTTCCTTGAGAACAGGCCCCGTTTTCACATTTCCATGCGTCACTTTTCATGTTTTAAAGTCGAAAAATCTGCATTTTAATCCTCCAACAGTACTCCAGAGGCAGCTACAAGGTTTTTGCGTGCTTTTTAGCGTCTGTTTATCCAGCCTGCCAGACCTGTGTACTCCAAACACATCTGATGGTGCTTCAATAGTCAAAACTGTCGATTTCCTCAAACAATAACATCATCCACTTCTTCGCTATCCCACCACATGTGCCCTCCTTCACTCTGTGGTGAAGAAAAAAAAACATATTTTCTGTGGCCTCCTTGTCCCGTGAGACAGATTACCGCGCAGGTTAAACTCTTAAAATTTTAGACTCACTAAAGTCTTTGATGAGCCATGTAATCCCAGGCCATTACTGTCATTTTAAGTTTCTTATGATATATTTAGATAATGTAATATAATTTTCTTCGTCTTCTTAAATGAAACAGACATTAATGATTTGGCTTTTTGCTTCTTTACTTTGTCACTGCTTGTTATAATGATGACTAAAAGCAATTTTCTTAATGAAATATGAGCCTCATACAGTCCTACATGTTTGTTTTTGTGACAAAGATTGATCGTTTACCTGTCAGTCACAGAGAAGGGGTTGTAAAGTGGCTTTTTGGGCCTTTAGATCTATAATTCGTGTTTCTGAGCTTTGCAGCAAAGAGCAGGAAATGACTCGGCAGGTGGTAAAGATGTAAAAAATAAAGAAAGGGTCACAGGGAAGGAATTTGAGAGTGGGAACGACAGGCCACCTTTACTTTTCTACAATAATCCTATCCATACTTTGGAAGTTTATGCAGGTGGAAAGAGGCTTTACTTCTATATGCTTTAGGTAAATGGTAAAATGCCAAGTATGTATAAGGGAACCCTTTTTAAATATACAGAGCAGGTCGTTCTCAGCTCCCTGCATGCTGGGCGTGGGGCGCTGCAAACCTGAGCGACCTGTCATACATGTTAGCTACAGGCCAGCGTCCACTCACGCTATCCTAAAGACAATGCAAATAAACAGAGAGCAGCAGAGGGAGAAGAGGCCTGGGAGAGATCGCATCGAACACAGAGAGCAACAAGAGGAGTTCAACAGTGAGGGGGACTGATGGAGAGATGATGAGAAGATGCAGGAGAAAAGGAAGGAATGAGGCAGAGAAAATACTAAAAGCATCAACAAACAATGGCATCCCATGCATGCTTTCTCTTTGGTTTGTTATAACCTTTGAAGTAATATATTGTTTACCTTTTTTTACCACATGGCCATGCTTATTATGCATAGCATTTGGGAAAAATGTGCTGGCAGGGGACTTTTACACAGAACAAAAGGTGGAGGGAAGGTCAGACTGTCGCCAGTGTTGGTTTAGCATCTGTCTAACATGGGCTTAGCTTCCCAGCACAGGTTTAACTGTTTTCGTTACATGTTCATGAACTGAAATTCACAGCAGCATGTATGACCCGGTGGTCACCTCCACGCGAATACCTCCAAGAGTTGACATAATCATTTAATCTCCAATGTAAGTCTCGCAATTTGCTCCCTGCCTTTCAACTGCCTGATGGCTCCTGTGCAGGAGCTTCAGATGCCTCCGGTGAGGTCATATCATCTTTATCACCGTTTCTCCTCAAAGGATGGGGCCCTGAGAGTGAGACGGCTGAATGGAGTCCTTTCTTTATTTCTGCAGACGCCATATTGACATTAGACCTCCCTCGCTGTAACAACCTCTACGTCCTGCTCCCTCCTTTCTTCTTTTTCCCTCCATCATTTTCACGTGTCAGCCCTTCACATACACATTCTTGCTTTATGGCTCTGGCCTCAGGTACAATAATATTATCTCAGTCGATTGTCTGACGTTCCTACAATCTTCAGCGTGAGACTGAAGTTAACTATGTGCAGATTTTACTGCTACTTAAGAGGCTTTGTCTCTCTCTCACTCAGACTGTACCGCAGGTCATAATTAACCTGGAACAAAGCATTGACCTGTGACAAATAGACTGTAACAGTACCCGGCTCAATCCCTGCCCCACATAGCACAGTCCAGTTTGGCACAACATGGGCGGTTGCTGTGCGACAGAGATGAAGGGGTCCTGCAGATCGACCCGAGCCTGAGGCAAAGAGACATATTAACGCTTCAGCACAGAGAAAGTTCGGGGAATAACTCTGGAACTGTGAGGGAATAACTCCTGAGTTACTTTAAGTGCTGTCGCCTACAGCCACTGAGAAGTGGATGATATCATCCTGCACTCACATGTGTGATGGTTATTTATACTGCAGCTGCACTGAACACTATTTGGAAAGGACTAAGAGTGAAATTGTTGTGAGAGCACCTCAAGGACAGCTGTCTGGTTCGATGGCTATTCACCAAAGTACTAGAAACTTTTGTAGAATCCTTTGCACTCTATTCAAAAAGCCCCAAACACAATCCTACCTGTACAATGTAGTTGCATTAAGTTACTGATATATAATCAGCTTTTCTATTTAATGCAACATAGTTAGTTAGTTAGTTAGTTAGTTAGTTAGTTAGTTAGTTAGTTAGCTAGTTAGTTAGTTAGTTAGTTAGTTAGTTAGTTAGTTAGTTAGTTAGTTAGTTAGTTAGTCAGTTTGTCAGTCAGCCAGTCAGTCAGCCAGCCAGCCAGCCAGCCAGCCAGCCAGCCAGCCAGCCAGCCAGCCAGCCAGCAAACCAGCCAGTCAGTCAGCCAGCCAGCCAGCCAGCCAGCAAACCAGCCAGTCAGTCAGTCAGTCAGTCAGTCAGTCAGTCAGTCAGTCAGTCAGTCAGTCAGTCAGTCAGTGAGTTAGTTAGTTAGTTAGTTAGTTAGTTAGTTAGTTAGTTAGTTAGTTAGTTAGTTAGTTAGTTAGTTAGTTAGTTAGTTAGTTAGTTAGTTAGTTAGTTAGTTAGTTAGTCAGTCAGTTAGTTAAATACATTAAACAGCATCATCCAAATGATGGCCGTTACAACACCAACAATTGATAATATTCCCATGTTTTAAAAAGCAAACTTAACAAATCAGGCATTCAGTCCAGCACAAAACATGATGGGAAACAAGGCATGATGGGCCCTCTCTTACTATATCACTGGTCTTTAGATGACTCATTACTCTGTAATTAGTGAACAATGTTGCAAGTCACTTGGCACAAATGGATAATGATAGTATCAGAAGTTTTCCCTCATTGGGATTAAGCAGTTAGACTTGATTATTATGATTATTATGATTATTATGATCATTATGATATAAAATGACAGACATCATCATAGGCAGTCATATCCAAATGAACGTAATGCAAACCATCTCTCTTTGATTGACTGTAAGTCAAACATGGAGTTCTTAATGACTTCAGACTCTTCTATCTGGAGAGGAAATAATGATGAAGTAACAATTATAGTTTTATCTGCCAGTGCCTTGTATGAAGTGAATGCGCGCGCGCGCACACACACACACACACACACACACACACACACACACACACACAC
This sequence comes from Notolabrus celidotus, assembly GCF_009762535.1. Lineage (NCBI taxonomy): Eukaryota > Metazoa > Chordata > Actinopteri > Labriformes > Labridae > Notolabrus > Notolabrus celidotus. The sequence continues at coordinate 16,795,634 of NC_048279.1, read as the reverse complement.
ACACACACACACACACACACAAACACACACACAAACACACACAAACACAAACACAAGCATAAACACACACACACAGAAACACACACAAACACCAACACAAGCATAAACACAAACACAAACACAACTTGTATAACTTACAGCAAAATACATGCCAGCATCATTTGTCATCTTCCCTGTTCTGCATCTGTCATTTTCCTGCTTGTCAGGTCATGTTGCTGCTATTCTTCCTCCATCATTCAGTCTGTCCGTGTTCGGTAAATTAAGTCAAGACCTCTTGGGCTGTCAAACCAAACTGACATATCAACTTTTTTTGGAAGTAGTCTGGGCTATTAGAACAAAAAGAAAAGTTCCTGAGCTTTTAGTCACTTGGAAATCTTGCCTGTTACAGAGCCAATGTCCAGATGTCTGTAATAGTTTTCAAATGTTGCTAATTCACATTTAACCTTTAATGACTGATCTTTGAAGCTATTATTTTGCAATTACATTATAATGATTTTTGCACAAGGTGTGTTTAACTTGTGATTGTAGTACTGAGAACATATGCAGGGTTGTATCACACTCACATCACAGTGTGGGGGATATCAAATGATTATTTAATATATATCATGTCCCTGAGATATGTCTGCACTGTAAAAACTGTACAAGCCGATCACTACCTGACAGCTGTGAGCTTTCAGAGGTCATGAGAATATTTTGACCCACACAACAAAGTATTGGAGCAGAAAACTTGCAGAAATGCTGGCTTACAGTATTACTGCAGTTTAAGTGAGTTTTAGTTGATCTGTTGCATGCACACAGTCTCTCCCACATAATCCTGTCATCCCTCAGTCCCGTCCTCAGCTAATTGCAACAGAAAACACACACAGACGCTCCCTACAGCTTTTAACCATGTAGTTACCACAGGTATGTTAACTGGGCCTGGCTCTGGTCTCCATGCATTAGCTGCACATTCTAGCGGTGCGGATAATGGGAAGTTCTATTAGGAGCTATTTGTGGCGGTGCTGCGGCGTGTTCCACCAGATTCCAACATTAGCCGGGGTTTTAACCTCATTGGATAAAGGATACAAGCAGAGTTAGGGGCCGGTGCTTTGTCTCCATTTGTCTTGTTTGTTTCTGTTGTCGGCCGCCCTCCTTGTATATTTGCTCTGCGTTGTTGCAGACCACCAAGGGAATGTGTGTTTGTTTACAGTCTGCGTGCATGTCCTGCACTTGTATGTATCAGTGATCATCCCGGCCTCTGTCCACCTCTCTTGTTCAACTTGTGTCCCTCTCTTCCTGAACATGTGTCAAACATGTATTTTCCCTTTCCCCTGTGCTCTGTATGTTCATGCTCACGTCCTCTACACACATGCATGCGTACCCTGTGACTCTGTGTGTGCGTGTGATCGCTGGAGACCTTATGGCCGAGGCAGCGAGGGGTGGCCTGTTGACACTGAGCCACAGCAGGGGAGCTTCCTTCTCCCCAGCTCATAGAAAGCAAACAAGCTAATCAGAGCCAGCACTACGGCCCCCTTTCAACTCTGCAGCCGCTCAGGCAGCCGGACAGAGGAGAGGACGTCAGCCCGTCCTGCTGCAGAGGACTTAGAGTGACAGTGAGAAGAGGTCTGAGGAGTGTGTGGGTGGAGGTGCAGCGGGGAGCATGCAGATGTGCACCCAACAACCTCTGGGGAAACATGAGACTGCATTGTCTAATTGATCTTAACACTTTATAACCCAAATCCTGATTAGCAGCCTTTATTGACCTTTTTTTTAAGGATTTTTGCAAAACATTAAGGAGCATAAAACTTAGACAGACACTTAACCTGTTGCAGGGTCAAATCACCAAACCTTGAATCCTCAGTATTCAAGTAAGAGTTGAGTCTGGGTCATCAAAGAAGAACCAGAATTGTCCCCATGAATGGCCTGAATGAGTTTATCGGTGGGTCTGGAGATTTAGATGATCAATGAAAGTACAGCGTCGTCTGTTGTGTGCACGCACCACTTTTCTCTCAAACAGGATAAACTCAATGATTCTGATCCAGTGATATTACTGCATGTGTCTAATACACTTCAAAACCTTTATCCAACCAGCTAATCAAAATGTTAACTGAATTAACATGTTGGATCCAGTTGTTTAGTCACTTTAGTCACTAACAGTACTGCACTAACTGTAACATTGCCAACCTAAAGTTACTTTCTGGATGTATCCTGGACAGATGTCTGTCAAAGTTTGAGCTTGTTCTGTTCGGTGTTCTCTTACCTTTTGAAGATGTTGCACTGCACTTGCTTGCATTTGCTATAAAATCTTCTAAACCAAAGCGCACGGTCTGCATCTCTTGAGGCATCCTGGCAGACCTGGTACTGAATGAGACAGCATGTGAATGTGCATGCAGGTACACACATGTGCCAGCCCTTATTTTGAACTGAATAAAATATTCAGACCCCCTGCTAAAAATCTAACAATAATAATGAAATAGTTATGAGTTTTTAAATCGTAGTTCCCTTCTCCCTATTCCAAGTCCTAATGCAGTCAGTGTAGTCTGAAACCAAGTCCGGGGGATCAGTGCTGAAGTCCGAATCAAGTCATGGGTCCCAAAAATCAGGACATGAGTCAGATTTGAGTATGAGTCCTAGACTCGAGTACTACACTCTTCAACTAAAGTCCATTCGTTGCAAGTTAGCCACATGTTAATGACTTTACATTAGCAGTGGTAAAATGAAAACCTTAGCCTTGCAAAAAAAGCTGATCTTCCATTGCTATAATGAATAAATAAATAAATAATTAAGACTTGTTCAATTTGATTTACAGTAAAAGAGCTCAGAAAAACTTCTTGTTACAGGAATCAAAAACCTGAAATGAGCTTCAGTTTTCTTCCAGAAGCTCTCGGTTGATCAAAAACCCTAAAATATGAACCACAGTAGTAGTATACAAACAGTAGTGTTTTTATTCCAGTTTATTTTTTTAATCTAGTGGTTACTTCTGTATGGATGAGAACTTTTGCATTTCTATTTATTCTAACCGTTTAAAACAAACACAGATGTATTCAGTGATTTAGAGGACATATTTACGGCGTAGTGGTTAAGAAACACATCAAACTGCGATCACAACATTCTGCTTCGATTCTTCTCGCTAACCTTTCTTTGATGTCTTCTCCTCTCCCTTTGGCCCTGTTGCCTCCCTGTTGTTCCATGCTCTACCTTGAAATAAAATCATGTGTCGTGTAAATTATAAAAAGCTGAAAATGAAGGGCCGTATTTGTTATGGTTTTCCCACCACAGTTTATTCAGGTGTGTTGACATCTTCGGTCTGGTCTCTTGCTTCTCTCTAACTTTCCCACAGTCTCCTCTCTACCTCTTTCCTGTGTGTACTTTAAATGAACTTTAACAAGTCAACAGATATAAAATTCCACTTCTACACTGCAGTGCTGATGTTTGGGTTGCTGGAGCGACTTTTTTAATAGATTCTTGTTGTTGTGTACAGGTTGCAGTCAGAGCTGCAAACATACAGAAGCTATACAGGTTAACAGAGTTTGATGACGTAAGCAAATGTGTGTTTTTTAGAGCAAACACTTACCTTTTCAAGTGCTTCTTTCCAGATGGGGTTGCAGAGTTCAGTGTGTGTGTGTGTGTGTGTGTGTGTGTGTGTGTGTGTGTGTGTGTGTGTGTGTGTGTGTGTGTGTGTGTGTGTGTGTGTGTGTGTGTGTGTTTGTAACATCAGATGCAGGTTAAAATTCTTCCATAAACAACCCCCCTCCTCCTCCTTGAAGGCCACAAACAAATAAATCTCCCACTTCAAATTAGTATCAGTCCATACTTCACAGCATGCTCACCTTGACACACGGAGACCTCGTCTCACCTGATCACCCCTAGAGAGCAGTAAAGAAGCTGCTTTTAGACAGGTTCCTAAATACCCATGATCCTCCTCTGCCATCCTTGACCCGCTAAAGGCTACCCGGCACAAGCTAGGAATAATTTATGTGAACTCTGCGCTTGTTCCTTGAACCATTTGCATGGTGTCAAGTTGTGTCCGTGAATTTTGGTCTCGGTCATATTTTTCTTCTGTCAACACTCTCACACTCTGCATCCTGACCGCTCTGCATCCTGACCGCCCTGCACCGAGGGAGAGGAGGGACAGTGAGAGAGGAGGTTGAGCGAACACACTGTACATGCAGCAGCTTTGTCTCAGTCTCACTGCATCATGACAGAGGCCGTTTGGCAGCTCTCTTATCTGTTTCTGCTCTTCTTCACTCAAGGTCTGGCCTCTGCCCAAAATCTGACAACTCACGCACATACTGCGCAGAGAACATTTATCATGTTTTCTCCCCTCAGTAATCCACTCTGTTGGATCCTTTGAGATGAAATCAAGTCATATTATGACTAACAGGGCTAAAGTGTGTGATTGTACTGTGTAACTTTGAATAAGTGAAGTTTTTTTTTTTTTTTTTTTTTACTTTTCATTTTTTGATTTATTGAATTTGCTGAGGAACTACCAGGGCTCTGTACCAGACTGAATTTGTCAGTTCACTGAGATTTAAATTTTCGCAACAAGCTGTAGTTAATTATGTATTCTTCCTTTTTATGGTGCCATACCAAAACATGTATGTATAAAGTCACATGGTTTCACTGTGTAACATAATAATTAATTTTCGTAAAAGAATCAGCTGTCTGCTGGACATAGACATTTCTGGATGTGAACTTTATAAATTCTTAAACTTTGCTAGCTTGTTAGGTAAAGTTAGCGGCAACTCAGTTAGCATTGCACCAAGCCTTGCTAACAAACAATCTAGCAAGCTAGCTTTTCTTGTAGCACCAATATACACCAGAGCAGTGTTGCAAACTCCTCAGTGAGGAAAGTAGCTACTGGCTGTCCTAAAAGCCGCTAGAAGTCGCTAAATGATGTCATCATTTAATTTGCATAATTTGAATTGTAATAGATGCTGCTGGAGAGACGTGTAATGTTGAGGGAGAGACAAAAAGAGTGTAAAAAACACCCTAGATATGTATATAATCACACTTAGGAGCCTACAACAAATGAAAGTAAAATATGACATTTTTCAACTATAAAATTTCCAACATTTTTATTGTATAAAATCTTCATTAACAATCGAAATGGAGAGTAGGCGGGATCAGCCAGCGGTGTCTCCGTACATGTGTGATACATTTGCAGTCTGGATGCTGAGGGATGAACGCTGCCCGCTCTGAATGCAGCTAGGAGGGACTCACAGCAGCATCCACTGCTCTTTGAGAACGATACATGCTTTCACATCAGTCTCCATTTAACACAGCAGAAAAAGTCACTAGATTTGTCGCTAGTCACTTTTTTTCACAGGGAAGCTGCTTATTCCGTTTTTTCTTTTTTCGTTGTTGCTGTTGTTGTTGATTTTGGCAATTTTTATCATAGTCACTTCTTATCTCATCAGATAACTTGACAATATGAACAACTAACAGTGGAGCTTCAGTACTTCACACTGTTGCTTCTCCATTGCTCTTCGAAAAACAATGCAGCAATAAAAGAAAAGTGCATATATTCATGTGAAAAAAATGTGATGCAACTCTGGTTATTGTCTTCTGTGCACTTTTAAATGACTTTTACATTAAATACAACATTCTCAAATTGAAAAACCCTGGAGATGACTGTAGATCGGTTTCATTATATTGCGTGTTTGTAGGGTGTGGACTAACATTTAATTTAAGGCAGGGAGAGATGAAATGGATGTTGCAAGCGTTTACTATTTCTTCATAGTAAATGATATGTGGTTTCTTTCATAATGACATCACTTTTATAGCCAAATCATATGAGCTGTAATCCCTGATAACAGCCCCTGTTTTGCAAAATGTTAAATCAGACAGTTGGAAAACCCTAAGATCGGCTCAGTTTGTACTTTTTCTTATTTCTTTCTGTTCATGTTGAATCAGAAGTCAGGTAACTTGTATCTAATGCCAAGAGAGAAAGAAAATACAGACATAAAAAATGTATTCACACTGCCATAAAGTAATAGATGAGATGTTGATGGAACACAGTTCGAAGTGAAATGCTTCCTGTGAAACACACGCAGTTTTTTCTGTTCAAATGAAAGTCCTCACAGATGTCTGTATGTGGAAAACATGCTTGTTATCAAATCAGCAGCTGCCTCAGTTCTGTGCAGTATTTATGGCACCAGTAACATCAGAACACTAAAATAGTGGGAAATGATCCTTCCTTCAGGCTGTGCAGTGTGTCGGTGTCAGATGGATTACCGACACATATATAAAAGACATCACAACACACACATGGTCTTCAAACTGTGTTCAGGGACTGCTGCACAGTGGCCCTATCTACAGCTTCAAACAGACATCAAAGAAATTGAAAGTTTAGACAACTTGCACTACAGAGGAAAAGTCTGTCAACCTGAGACATGCACTTTTAAGGTTTTTTTCTTTTGCATGCTCACTTTTCTCTTTCCTGCTTCGCTGGAAGATGAAGGTTCATGCATGTGGTGTGTGTGATATGGAACATGTCAGCCTCTGTGTATCCCATGTGAAAGTTTGTGTGAAAAGCAAGGCAGCTTCCAGATTTGTAGCAGGTACTCGTGTCATTGTGGTGAGTCATGCTGTAAGGACCCGGGGGATGCTGGAAGCTCTTCAAAGTAAGTTTGTTGCTATTGTGGTGAAATGAGCTGAGAGGATCTGGATCTTGCAGATGAAAGCAGCAGAGAGAGTGTGGTTGGACTGGTACACAGCATGGATCTGAGTGGAGGAGATCTGGGCAACAAGATGTAGCACCCGCCTATATGCAAACATGTGTGGGAGTGTGTGTGGTGGGGCTATTTAGGGAGGCAAAGAGCAAAGATTTTGCCCTGTGTGCACTGCTAATTTAACTTTAAGTGTGGGAGTTTTTATGCACTTGCATAAAACTGAGACAAAGACGGACAAAAGTTAGCTAAAAACTGTGTTTTTATGCTTCAGGAAAATCAGAAATCATGGCATATTAATTCAAGTCAAAACACATGCAAGAAACACATGCAAGAAAAAAACAGGCATTTGTTCTTTAACTCCTTTTATCAACAACATCTGAGAATCATATTAACAGGAAACCAAAACAAAACATTAATCTGTTTCTGCAGCATATTAATGGCATGCTCATGTACTGTATATAACGTATAAATATTTGCTCTAGCTTGTATCAGGAAGTGTGAACTGCGCATCAAGTATATGATATAGACATCCTGAATGCTGAAGTGACCACCTGGCTGACTGTGCAGCTGCACAGTGCGACATGGCCTCGAATCTAACTGCGTGACTGCAGAGCCTGCAGAGTTGTAATGAGGGGAATCCATCAACAAGGGGGAGAGGAGTCAGCATTGGAAGGAGCAGGTGCGGCTCTACACCGTAGCATAAAAAGCAGACAGCTCTGGAGAATTTTGAGACTTTTTTACTCTCGAAAAGATGAAGAGGGAACAATTACAGCAACTTGAAATTATTCTTCAAGGCAGACTTCCTTTGGTGAAAATCCCTCAAGCATAAAATAAATGAGTGGCTGACAAATTAGCAGATTGGATGATGAATAGTAAGACCTCCAGCACAAAATCATTTCCTTACTCATGTACTCCTTTTTTCCAGGCAACTTTCTTTCCTATCTTTGTACGACTGGCAGTTACAAATGTGGAAAATTACTGGGTCCCCCTTTCTCCTCCTGACGTGGATTCCCTCTGTAGTCAGTCAGTCTAGCCTTATATAATGTGACCTAAACACTGTGTGTGTGTGTTTACTACCAGCTGGGCTGGTCCCTGAACCAAAGCACCATGGATGGCTGCTAATAACCCACCCTAATAATCCCTGCATTACCCGATGCCTCTCTGTGTTCAGTGCCATTAAATACCCATTCATTATAATGCCAACAGTTAGCGCTGTCGTGACCACGGTCCCAGAGGTGGGAGTAAACGCTAGACCATGGCTGGTGGACTCTTCGGTGATTCAAAAGGCTGGCTCCTGCCCCTTGGGTGGTGATGTTGGGTGATTACACATGGTTACTCAAAGGTGAAGCCCAGAACAGAGCTCCTTCAGTGGGGCGTCTGGTTAATGAGAGCTGGGCTTGCTGCTGGAGCCTCCCGACTGAAACGATAGGAAACATACACACAGGCTGGGTGCTGTACTGGAAGACAACCATGACACACATGGACACACACATGGAGTATTGATGTTCATTTGATCCGTAATCCATTTCCTCTTCACAGTGGAGCACAGGGAGCGCCTGCTGAGACGGCTCACAAGACAAGTAGCTGAACATGAAACACACATTTGATGGCTTTTATTAAAGTCACATTTTCTCAAGCAGGCAATTTTGACTATAACAGCATTCATATGTAGATACAGGAAAGTTGTGTAGAAATGTTATGCTCTGCTGCAAGTCTGCTTAAACTTTAAATCTGCCCATGTTTCATCCCAGATTAAAGCTAGGGTTGGCAGTCACAGAAAACTAGCATGAATTTGAATGTAGCATTTCCTCAGGACTCTGTCTAACCCCTCCCCCCCCATCGGAGCTCCTCCAAAACGATGCCCCCGTTCACAAATTCATGAGCGCCGGTGCTTCGCAACGATATGATCGTGACTGATTCAAAACTGGTCAGCAGATCATTTGTGTTTTACACTACGTCAACTCATGTCTCACTCAGCGGTAAGAAAACACCAAAACATTATCATAGTGAAAGTTAAAAACAGAAACAAACATGAAATGTACGCGCAGGACGGGATTTGATTGGTTTCATCATTTGGCTCCTGATGGCAGGGATTGGTTGGTGTATTCCCAGGTTTACTCAGGCTGTAGATAGCAGCTTTGTTACCTCTTTTTTAAGAACACATTCTGTATTGATTGCCACCGGGAAATAAAGATCATTTCAACGAGTATAACAAAAAGTGTATCTAAATATGACTACCAACCCCAGCTTTAAGCCTGAGTTTAAAGATAGGATGAGGCTTTGCAGTACATGTCTTGATTACACCGCTCTGAATGTAGTCTAATTGGACGCACAAAAGGGGCTTCCCTCGAGGACGGCTGGATATGCACAGGGGACTTTTGGAACTTTACTGGAAACCATTAAGGAAACAAGACATTTCCGACCACAGGGAGCAAGAAAAACGGCTGAAAAATGAAGAGAAAAGAAGGGAAAATGGGACGCTTCAGGCCTGAACTGTTAAGGTCATGATTGTGGATTGTGTGTGGAAAGGGGGTGGTGGGATCAGTGTGTGTGTGTGTGTGTGTATGTGTGTGTGTGTGAGTGTGTGAGGCGTCTTTTGTACAGGTCGCGTGCCAAATTACATGAGCCAAAGTGGTTCAGGATGACACTGAACTGCTTTGACTCCTTTTTTTTTCTCTCCCAGCAAAACATGCCAACAATAGATTAAGTAGCATCGTGCTGCTAGATAATCACATCTGTCCAGGTGGGTTTCTCATCCACAATTTCATCAGGTTTTAATTCTGAGCTTCAACTTGTCTCCTCCATTTCAACGACCTTCAGTTTACCTTCAAAAACCTTTGGGGGGGGGGGGGGCAGGCAGAGTGAGAATCATTAACAGTCGCACAAATACAAAAATCTTCATCAGCATTGAAACATTTCTTGTAGTGCAGAGTAAGAGTCTGTTATGACACCTGGAAGCAATTGAGTTCCCTCTTCCTGGAATATTTATGTATTGGTGAATTATTCTAAGCATGTTCCAAGTGTTTATTTCTAGAACAATATCTGGCTGCAAGGCGGAACAACCATTCAGCCAAAGTGTCCGTTCTGAAAGTGGCAAAATAAAAACAAAAAATAAAAATGCTGTATAAAATGTTCATCTATTGACGGAGCAGCAAAGCAACAACTGTACTCCTCATTAAAGTCAGCTCAGCCTACCTCCCCTCAGGCTCCACTTTTTATTTGCACCACTCCGTATCCAAACACCGTTGAAGACTCATAAAAGCTCTGCATAATGTTTTGATATCTGTCATCTAATGCTTTTATAAAGGAGCCAGAGGGAGAGGAAGTTACCTTCAGTTGTGGTATCCACTCCCATCATAACACGCTGGCTCCATTTTCCCAGGGGGATGTTTGTTGTGATGTCTTGTGGCACCAAAGCAAACACACAAGAGTCTGCATGAGGTCCAAAGGCCCGGTGGATTTGTTTAGTCTTGGTGGGAAGGACACAAGGAGAGGATTCTGGGTATTCTTTGGATGTTTGCTTGTTTCGTTTCACTGTGGTCTCGGTTGCTAAAGGTTATTTGACTTTTTTGAATTTTGATGCCCAGTTTATTACAACTTGGGTTTTGTTTTGTATACATAATAACTTCAACACTCCAGTTTCTTGCCCAATCGAACTTAGTTACTGTAATGCTGCTGTGTTCCCAGACCTCAGCGGTTAACTGGGCCATTTCTTTGAATTACTTAAAAACTCAGTCATTTAATCCAAGATGTGAAAAGGTTAATATCTGGGTGATAAAATCTCAACTTTGAGGAGAAACACATGATAACATGCAGTACCTTTGGACTGGACGTAGCCATAGTGAAATCATCTTCAGGTTTTGGGACTTCCTTTTTGAAGCCTTCAGGTTGGTTGTCTTTTTGTTTTGTTTGAGATAGAAGATACCTTATAAAAAAGAGAGGGTGGATACACATCCCTACACATCTACCCTGGTTGAAATTATGCTTCACAGTGCCTTGTCATCACAAGTGCACATATCTAAAATCATACTCTACTTTATCCTCTATGTCAGTCGAAATTTGGGCTGTTATTTACAAAATGGCAATATCAAAGAATAAGAAGACCTCCACATTTGACTTCCACATAGACTGTATAAAACATGGATGCAGTAACCGTGATGCTACCCATTGGGGTTCTGAAGCCAAACAATGGAGTTGGCCATATTGGAAATGCTGACTCAGCCTAATTTTTGGTCAACCTAGACACAGCCTGAGGGATGAAAGTGTCTATGTGCATCTATGCAAAACTCCAAGTTGTTTGAAAACAGTTGAGTTCTGAATACTCCACTTTATTTTTTTACCAGGCTGTAAACAGGTTTGGTTCTGCTGTAAAAATGAACATTTTAACATGGTGTTGGTGGGGATTCCTTGGCTTTTAGAGCCAGTCTCAAGTGGACACTCAAGGAACTGCAGCTCTTGGCACTTATGCACCGACTTCATTTCTTAACACTGGAGGTTACTGCATGTTTCTAATGTTTCCTTTATCAGCAGAATAGTATGAGTTTAGGCAAGTCCATCCAAGTTAAAACCAAAACATTTTCTATCTTGACTTTAATCTGATGTATAAAGCAAAGAATAGATGAAAACATTTAATATTGATTGCCTCTCAAATACTTGGCCTGAAATGAAACAAAAACCAAAAGTTTCCCTTATAAGGAGACTGCAGCAGACACTCTCCAACCACTTCTGTGGGATTAATCTGTTTTGTAATGGGATCAAATTAGCAGTAAGAAGGGGGGGGGGGATGTATTTGTAAGACTGAGATGGGTATGTACTGTATGTTAAGGGGGTGGACGGGGCTGGAGGAAGATGTTGAAAGGTGACACCCTGACAAGTGGTGTTTATGAGTATAGAATACCAAAGGACAACTGTAGGCCGCCTTGAATATAAGGTAGGAGCAGAGAAAGACGAGGAGGGAGACAGAGTTGTGTGTATAAGTGAAAGTGAGAGGATGATGCAAGTTGATATCCAGGCAGGAAGACGTGACAGCGACACAAGGATCTCTCTCAGTCTAACACCAGGAGGTCAGAGGCAGAGAGGTGTGGTATATGAATATAGTATGACACAATCAGAGGGAGGAGGTTTGTAGCCGTCTAACTTATCTTTGCATGTTATCAACCGATCTTGCTCTGTCTCTTGTCTTCTATTGGCTGAATGCATGCTAGGCGGGAGTGCCTGCAAAGTAAATGTGAATGGGTATGTGTGAGGGTCAGAGGTCACTTGTGTTGGAGTACCAGTGGCAGATTTATTAGCCCACCAACCTGAAGGCTGGGGGGGTCACATGCTGACTTTGTTACACGCCTCATCCAACACACACACACTCACTCACATGAACAAAAATGAATGGCACACACTGAATACCAGCCTGCTGATGCCAGGTCATCTGCGTAGAGCTCTCTGTAATAGATAAAGCAGAAAATGAGGCTTGACTGACATGTGTGTGAGTGTGTGTGCACAAGTGTAAAAGATTCCCATCTGGCCTCAGGGGAAAACCATATAAAGTGTGATTAAGATGGAGGACATGGGACATTGATCAGTAAAGAAACAAGCTCTTGATCAAGGATGAAAGAACAAAGTCGGGTCGTATTGCTCTCCTCCATTAATATCTATCAGGAGCAATACGAGGCTTAAAACAGTCAAACGTGGGTGAAGTTTCTCAGGGTCACACTGTTGCCCCTCGCTCTCTTGCTTTATTTATTCATTATATCCCTCCCTTTAGCTGTCATTCTGCAGAGAGTGCTTTATCTCCTGTGGTGTGGTTGGGAAATCTAAACCTGCAGGAAGAAGAGTGTTTACATCAGTCCACTGCAACTATCTCTTCTGCTTTTAGCCTGTTGTAAACGTGTCTGGTACCATTTCCCCCTCTCTGCTTTTTATGTCTTTAAATCAGAAGTTTATCCGTGGGTACTAAACATTTATACATTTGGACTTTGGTTAATTTCCTTCTCAGTTTTTCTAGGCTTGTTTTTTCCCCTTTTTGAATGCATCTAGTTATGACAGTTGTTGAAAATGGAAACTCCTTCTTAAATTTTTTTATTTTAATATAATCAGGTATTATTTAATGAAAACTGAACAATGACGCATTCACAAGGAGTCTTTCCAAAAATTTAAAAAAATTTCAACAACTGTTGTTACTACGTCAACCACAGACACACCTGGCTGAAAGTCGTCAGTTAACAGGGTCACTCATTAAACTAAAACACTAAGAGACAGTAGAAGTCAACCTTAGCTAATGTCGATAGTACAAAACCCTACAGGCTATGCTAAATGAGAAGCCCACACTAAGATTAATCTGAACCATAGACTGTATATAAAATGGACAGCGTTGCTCCGTCTCTTCCCGTTGTGCGGTTTTGAAGCCAAAAAACCCCATTCCAATGCACAGACATTGTGCAGCCAGAGTCTGCGCTGTAGAGGATTTCTGTGGTTGCCACGGTAATTTCTGTGTTGCAACGGTAACGAGCTCTGCCCTACATCGTAGCGTCACGAGATCCTGTAGTTTTCCCTCTACGGCAGCTGTCAATCAAAGTGAATCCGGAAGTAAAACCCCGTTTTTTAAACTCTAATAACTAACAAAAAAGAAACTTTTCAGAAACAAAAAGAGGCCTTGAACACAAAACAGTCAAATAATAACTACATATCACCACAGTCATTCGGACAACGTTTGACTGCAGCCCCATTCAAATGAATAGGGGAGACAGAGTTTTTGATCCATACTACAGCCAGCCACCAGGGGGCAGACGCTTTGCTGGAAGCTTCACTTCCAGCCGAGCAAGCTGCACCCCTGATCTGAACACACAGTCACCCTGAGTTATGTCCTCATGTAATGTGACGCTAAAACACTGAGGCTACAGTTAGCTTAGCTTCCCACAATCGGTCAAATGCTGATACACACCCTTTGTCCAGAGCAGTGTTGCTGACTTAACTGCCTTCGCTCTTGAGCCAACTTTGAAGATCTTTTAGACCTTTATTTTATTTTATCAGCTTGAAAAATGACAGAGCTAATAAAAAGTTCTAGCTAGCATCAGTTTTTGTGTTTTTTGACATATAGCTAAGTGTTAGCTACTTTTACTTAGAAGTATTTGGCAACAAAAGGCAACAAAATCTGCAAAATAGCACTGTCAAACCCCAGAAACTTTGAAAAAAGATGTTAATGTTACTGATTGAGCATAAAAATTAGGTGTTAACTAACACTTGCCTTCAGTGTTCAAAGCTAAGCTAACTGACAGCTGGCTACCCTAAGGCAGTAGCGTGTTGCTAATCCCATGAAGAAAGTGAACGAACATGTTTTCTGAAAATATCATAACCACTCAATGTATGCAGGACAGGTGTTTTACTTGACTGTTTGGAAATTGCTACCAGTCACTCACACTTTCAACATGCGTGTGTTTGAGTTTCAGTGTCTGGTGTTCATCTGCTCTGTCATAACAGGTGCTTCAAGTTTGAGCTGCTCCTCTTCAGCTGTAATCTCCAGAAGAGATAATTAGATCCTCTCAGAGCTACCTGCCAACATCTTTGCCTTCCAGTTGTTAAAACAAGTGGACTGAAATTAAAGTTTTAATTTGAAACAATTGGTCCCTTGTTGCTACAACAATGGATCTGTTTTAAAAAATGGGAGGGGGGTTGGGGGGGGGGGGATTGAAATGTCTTTAACAGGAGGTGAGTTTAAAGGGGAGAAATTTGCAGAATAGCCATTTGACTGAATTTAGTTTATTTCAAAGACATATTTGCCCAGCTACAGTCAGGTGCATGCAGACAAAGCTCTATTGTTGTAAAACCCCTAGATAGTAAGTTTGACCATAAACCTCTACTGACCGATTTATGAGACAGCCCACATCCCGAGAATAAAAATCGGAAAGATTTTGAAAGTGCAACCAGTTGGAGCAGATGGCAGGATCCCTAAATCACTTTCCAAGAGACCACAAAATGTATTTCTTGTACCGATGTATCATTTTACCCTCAACACCCATTGATCTGGGACTTTGGCTAAGTCCAAGAACGTCTGTTATTCAGATGGCTGTTGTGACCACAAGCATTATTCTTCTTGGTCTGGTGGACGGCAGAAGAAACCTGAAGCCCATCTTGACATCTATCTCAGTATGGCACACGAGGGTGGCTCATGTTTTGGTTTTGATTCACTGCCAAGGGTTGTAAAACAATGTTCCTTATGATAACCTTTCACTGAGCAGACAAATTAAGATATACAGAACCCTTTTTTCCTCTGCCGTTGACTCTTTGTTGGCAAACTGAAGGATGGGGGAGTTTGTATTTTGGACCAGCAGCAGCTGAAGAAGCTTGGATGGATCCAGGTACAGCAGGAGAGCTGGAGGCTGCTGTGTTCATATTGGGTGTGAACTGTGGGTATTCATTTAAAGCACTATCACAGCAGAGGGAGTTTGGTTGTATGGAATAGCTGCACAGCTGTGATCTGGTTATAGATAGCATGTTGATAATTATCACAAGAGCATGACCTCATCAGCAACAACAGATCATTCTTCTTTTAATCTAATCATTCACTCAGCTCAACCATGTATGCACGTTTATCTTTTGTCAGTACTTGGTGTGTGTCTACACAGTACTGCAGACAAGCAACCTGCACCCTATTCAGTATTTTACCATTAAGCATGCTTCAATTAAACTCTGTTGGCAGTTGCTTTGGTTACTTTGGGGTTTTATCATAGACTGTATAAAATATGGACGTAGTATCCGTGACGTCACCCATCTGTTTCTGAAGCGTTGTTTTGAGGCCAATCGTCGGTGGCAGCCATATTGCTGCTGTCGAGCGATTGTGACGTAAAGAGGCGTGCTTTGAGCCTCCTAGCCAACAGCTACAGTGTTGCTGCCTGTCAATCAAGTCAGCTGTGCTGCACAGTGTGTGCCGATCGAGAAATGAGCTATCCAGACTACACTCGTCTGTAAACATGTTTATTTCTGCTGTAAAAAATTTTTTTTTAATTGGTGTGTATGTGGTTTCCGGTACTTCCGGAGCCACAAGCGGATCCTTGATGAACTGCAGTTTTCAACGCTTCTGCATTGGACTCATATTTTTAGACCAGAGGTTGCCGCTTGGTTTTTGTCTTGAGAAAGACCAACCACTGTGATAAACTAATGTTGTCCAGAGTTGTGCTGTGGAGTAATTCACACAGTGAAAGTTCCTGTGATGTTATAGTCTATACGAGCACTCTTGGAATGCCACTTGACTTATCAAATTACTTTGTCGAGACTTACTCTTGTGAAATTATTTTAAACATGGGGATGGCTAAATCAGGGCACCCAACCTCTAACACTTAGTAAATATACTGTACATCTCTGGTGAGGTCTCTATCTGTAGCAAACCTATCACCCCCTCTGCTCCTGATCTCGCTTCCCTCTGATTGGGCATGGAGAGGGAAGACCACAGGACTTTTTAAAAGTATATAAACAAGTAGGTAGTGGGGAAGAATATAATATCTCATCACATCAGATAGTAAACATGTGTATGGACCAAATGAAGGTGACATGACTGACTTTGGACGAGGCGTTAAATGAGTGTGTGTTGAGTGAAATGAGCAAAATGATATGTCGTACATTGCTTCTTCTCTGCAGCTGTGGTCCCCCTATCTTTTGCCTACGTGCTCCACCTCGACCCTTGCGCAAGGTCACTGCATTATGAATGCAGATGCAGTGATGTGATTGGTCGACAGCGATGAATGGCACATACCTCTGTCATGCACTCCCAGCTGTGTTTAACTTTCATTACTGCACATGAAGCCTATCAGACATATCAGCTGTGTCAGCCATCTATCACAGTCGCAGCTGTCAGGCACAAAAAACATAGTTGGAGAGACACATCATCTAAATACACACACACACACAGCTGTTAATATCCTCAGACACAAGTCCACACAGAGGAGGTCTCTGTGGTCCTGAGATATGCAGGACTCAGATACCTTGACAGATATTGTTATAGGTTGTGTGTACCTGAATGCATGAATGTAAACTCACAGCAGGCTGTAACATCACACTCTCCCAGTCCATCACTGGCTGTGTTGGCTGACAGCCATCTCGGACTGGCTCTGACCCCATAACTGAGCAGCTGATTGGACCAAATATGGATGCCACCAATGGGATTAAATGACTCATGACCTCCTCCCATAAAGTTCACACTGGGGCAAGTCTGCACCTGCCACAGGAGCGGCTTCACAACACAACACACACACAAAGACACACTACACTGTTCTAGCCTCTCCAATCACGCAGTATTGAAAGGGGACAGGGGTCACATTACATTAGTAGCATCATAGCATGGAGAGCCAGAGACGCTCACTATCAAGTGTATCAAGAGGCACTATGAAATCAAATCTTCATAACACACATCTGCATGTGTGAGTGTTTGAAGTAGACAGACGATCATCTTTAAAAGAAGTAACTGATAACCATCGTTTTAAAATTTAAAAGACCTTATGAGTGATACCAGGGGCACTGACGTAAGTGACACTAGAAGTTCAAGTTCCAGCAGGTTCAAGCAGCCGCTCAGATTACAAGATGCTCTAAGGTTTGCTCATTGTTTACTTTAGGCAAGCTAACATCAAGGAAAAAATAGATACATCTTTCATATTTTTATCAGAATATAATTGAAAGCTCTATCACTAACCAAAATATCTTAGCTTTTACATAACATTTGATACCATATAGAAGAAGAAAAGTTTAAATAATTAAGGTGTAGAAAAAAATGTTTCCTTCATACTATCAACATTTTGACACACATTCATTATCTATATTAAAGAATAGATGAAATGGTTTAGGAGAAAAAACAAATAAGTGGAGCCCTATATGAACAGAAATCCTTGAAGTAATGATCTAAATATTGCAGCCATGCATACGTCAAAGTTTTCCTGCTCAGCAGATTTTAATGTTTCACAGCTGCACAAGCTCAGGGAAAGAACACGTGGTACCGATCCCATTAACTGCAACAAAACTAAGATGATGGTCAATGTGACCTTTCATAGATTCCGTTTTGCAATAGTTTGTCCAACATGTGTGCACACACACTTGATTATATGCACATCAGTTCTGTTCCAAGTTGCAGATTTATTGACTTGCTTTTAATCTGTTATTTTGCAATGAATGCTGCATGTTTAAATTGATACATGAAGTCATGTGAATGTTTGTAACATGTTTTTTTTTCTTGCCAGTAAGCACAAAAGTGTAGTTTGCAGAGAAATGGCTCAGTTACAGATGTTATTTTGAGTGATCCTAAAAGAGACTTACATAAGCTCTTTTTAAGGTTAGGTGTACATTGAGACACAGCATAAATTCCTGTGTACTGATGCAACATTACAGTTTGCTCTTACATATTGATGCTTCAGCCATTGCTAAAGCCTGAATAGCTTCAAAACAGAGGGCTACACATTATGATCTGATAACTATTGGGTCAGATACAACAGAGAAATATCACACAATGGATGTATAGGACCAAGAACGCCAAATCATAACTATGACAACAACCAAAGAGAAGAGGTTAAGTGGTGGTATTGGGTAAGTTTGTTGACCCTGATCTTGAATACAATCCTCAAATATAGAGTTGAAGTAGGAAATGTTTGGAAGCTTTTTAAAAACATATCAAATGTAATGGTACAGTTTTGAACACTGTTAGACTGTATTAGTATGAGACATTCATCCGACCACACATCTGTTTTCTTATCCATTTACTTTATGTGCACCTCTCTGGGAAATGAACACATAGATGTCCACAGAGATGCATTATGGATGATAGAAAACTTGTACCATCTCCATTATTACTGTTCCAAACAGGCCCTCTCCCATAAGACTATGCATCATGCAGCAGTGTCTGGCATGTCGGTTAGGTATTTTTATAGCTTCTTTTACCTGCATCACGCCACGCCAGTTCAGGACTGTGTATGTACAGCTCTACCAGCAGCACCATGTTACCCATTACTCCTGAAATACTCGATGTGCAGCTTGAGGGTCTCACCTTGGCTTTCACAGAGACTGTAATCATCCTGTCTGTTTCAGGTGTGAGAGAAGAGAAGACAAAAACCAGAACAAGGAGCTAGCTTAGAGGAAGGGCCAAGGGCACGAGCGGTGAGGCACCTGTGAAAAAGGATTGCAGAGAGGGGGATAAGAGCTGGGATTTTGTTTAAAGATGGTCAGATGAAGAGGCGAGGGTGGAATTCTTTTGAGAAAAACCTGTTAGGGTTGAAAAAAGTGGCGAGCTGGTATGAAGCTCTCTTAAGAGCATTTCCACCGTGTTTCCTCTGCCACACATTGCTCCACACATTGTTTTCTCTTACAGCCACACACACAAATACACCAATTTTAGTGTAAAGTCATGGTGATTGGTGCACTTTTCTTTTTATTCCTTCCACAAGCTTCATTCTCACTCCCTCCATGCCCAGTTCTCTACGGGTTTCACCCTAATGTGTTCCAGAGTGTCAAACTAGAACCACATTTTAAGAATGAATAAAGGATACAGAGAGAAAGGAGCATTTTATCATGTTACAGACCACCATTCGATATAGACTGGCACTAGCCAAGACTAACACTTTAAAATCTCCTTGTCAAATTACCACTGCTGTGCACGTCGATGCTGCTTCTGATGTTTGTCACGTTGAAGAGTCGGGTACCTTTGTGGTTTGTGTAAAAGTTACTGATGTCCAAGAAAAATTCTCCGTGTTGAGGCCCATGTCCCCTCTGGTGACCTGTGTGTTTCCTTAACCCCTGCTCTACCTGTGTGCCAGGGTGTGCTAACCCTCATGTTAATCCTCCTTGAAGACTGGATTTAACACCTCTAGACTTCTTGGAAGTTTTTGTAACACCCATGGCCCCAATCTGATCTGATCTACAAACATAACCTTCATTCTCACCTCCACATTGCGCCACTGACTGCTGTCCCCTGCCTCCAGGCACATCACCCATTCGTCACAGGACTCATTGGTTCCCATATCTGAGGGTGGTGATTGGTCAAACGATTGGTTTGCAAGTAACCAGTCTTACTCAAACCATGCATGGTTGGGATATCTATTTCCAAACTGGAGCTGTTAAGGATAGTTTTGTGTGGAGCTCTTTTGCGTGCAAGTGTGTTTGTGCACTTAAAATCTCTTGAGTACCAGAATTCCAGCGTCTGTGGCTGCAGTTACTATTAATGGAAGTACCACCCAGGAGCCTGTGTGAATGGTGCAGAAAACCAAGCCTCTCCCATACACGCCATCATGCCCAGCGTCAACAAACACAAATGTGTTGAATGTGATTGTGTGTGTGTGTGTGTGTGTGTGTGTGTGTGTGTATGTGCGTGTGATTCACTTGCAGTAGAGGAGGGTTTGTTTATCTGGGGTCAATTCGTTTAAGGCATCGTCACGCAAGGGCCCTCTTTCCAAAAGAGGAGCGCAGGCACAGATGGGCTCATGACAAATTCCACCTGAACTCTAAGCATTTTCTGGGGTTCCTTCAGGGTTTCCTGAAAAAGAGGTCAACTTCTTACTTATTATATTTTCTGAAATCTGTAAATAGAGCAAATTATCCTTTATTACTTGTGAGGTAAGAAACACTACAGTTTAATGTTCACAGTATATAGTCAAAGTGTTTGTTTTAAAGTGTTCACTTTTAAGAGTGGTCATCTTCAATCACAAGACAAGCTGTGCCATGTAATGGGTGACTGATCACTTCTGCTTACTGTTTGTAATCCACACATTTCCTCACCCCTCCTTACTTTGAAGCTGGAAGTGCAGCTTATAGCACCTTGAAAATAAAGCCTTTGTCTTCTGGCTGCTGAACTCTTCATGCTCTGTTCCACTTTGTTGTGATCTGCTCATATTTGCTGAGCTTGGATGGTGCTGGCTGTGTTTTGCAAGGGCACTCTTATTGTTTTGACTGCGTCTGTCCATGTGTGGAGGGCAGGCCTGTCTTTGCCTTCACCTCTCATTAGCTGTGACACGAACTGACTACCCAGGCTGCCTTTCAGCACCACGCTGCCACTCAACGCAAACCACCTGCTGGACATCACAACACTAGAGCTGATGCAGAATAGCGTGATCCCCTTCCTCCTGAACCTGTGCATGCGAACTCGCCTTCAAATGTAAACACATCATCAAAGTTTTCCGCAAGTGCAAATCGCAAATAAACAAGGCATTGTGGGCTTTTTGTGTATATTGTTCATTAGGATCTAATGAATAATGCATCAGACATAAACAACATGCAAACACCCAGCAGCATGCATGCACACTTAAACACACACAGGTTTACGACAGTGTCACTCAGCCCTGACAGAGCATGACAGGAAACCTATACATTGATCACACATGCATGGGCATGAAATAGGCATCCAGATAGCCTAACACACATCCAGTTCCAGACCCTGGCACAGACGCCCTCTCACTTCCCTCAGAGAAATCCACTCTGTAGTCACGCAACACTTGAAGCTGAAAGTAAAACAGGAAGGTCGACCTGGTACCAATGTGTTCGGGGCTTCTTGTTACCCAATTGCGGCTAACCTTTGCCTGAATACCAGAGTGATGTTTACTGTATAGCATCTCTCTGTAACCACAGTTCAACAAAGAGGTGAAGCATAGTCCAAACATAGGCACAGTGTTCAGTTTCATAGTGATGTGTTTGAGGTTGTGGTTAAGACGTACAGAAAATATAAGAGGTAATAACTTATTTTAACAAACACTAAAGTTTAAAACTTTGGTTAGTATCTAATAACTGTGATCTTTGAGATATTGAACTACTGGATGAGTAACCTCCCTGCTTATCTGTATGAAGTCTGCCGTACAGACTCATGTTTCTATGTTTTTCTTTACATGGTTCAGATACATCTTACATTAACAGTTCTGATATCCATTATTGGGTCTAAGACACTCTCACAGTAAAACAAAGATAAGATTGTGTTTTGTGATTTGGTGCAAAAACTAATTTTTTGGTTTTAGGAAACAAACAAGGGGCAAATTAAGAAGTCATGGTTTGCTGTTTATTATACAGAAGACACAAACAGCAGTCTTACGGGGAGTGACATCTGAAAGTGGCCAATGGCATGCCACTACATATGTCCGTATGTCAGCAGGATATGGCAATAATTCCCAGCATGTGGCACGGCCAACAGTATGCCACATCTGTTAGGCATAGCAACATAGTAAGATAAATAAAGGAATGTATACAAGTATTTTAGCATTGCCACCTTAGCTAGTGAGAGTAATTAAAAACAGATAGGACTACAATATCGGTTTACAACATCACTTGCAGCCCAACCTCTATGCAATAAGCTGATAAGAAACAGCTAACTCTACATTGATAGCAACAGGTCAGCCATTCATAGTTTTTCCTGAAGACAAAGGTTGCAGTGGGATTACATTCTATCTGCCATAAATTACTCTGATTGGCCATACTGGATAGGCTAACAGGCATATACATTCCCTAAATTACATTGTGCTTAAGTTGCCAATAGGACAAATGATGTGTACTAGCATACTGATGGCATCCCACTACGGGGAATTGTGCGTGCTGCTGGCCCCCTGGTGGTATGCAGTTGACCATGCCACATGCTGCTGAACTTTCGGCACATGCCGTGGTATGCCACAGTCATACCACATCACTAGTTTACTGAGGCAAATACATGCATGACAGTATTACTAAAGTCCAGTAAGACTACATTTTTTTAATAGACACCAGGGGGAGACACTACTGCTACAAAAAGAAGCCAGATTGTATATAACCAGATCAGAGAAGATGTGTACATCGAGGTTGATTTATTAGAACTGTTAATATTTTCCCTATCATCATTCCCTATTTGGACACAAATGAGAGTGTGAACTCGTGTCAACTGAGCAAGGTATTCATTTTGTAATTTTTCTAATAAAGCAGGGTATGCTTTAGGGCACAGTGACCTGTATTTGAAAAGTTGCCACCATGGCTACCATGGTTCAACCACGGTAAAAATGAATCCACCCCTTCATCCAAATACGTACCCTGCTGTCAGAAAACAAGAGGGCCAACAGCTAAAAAACACCAAACTCAAGAGTTCCAAACAGAAGCCCCCAAGTCAATGGACAGAGTCAGGAGGGCTATGTTCTCTTCTAATATACAGTCTAGGGTTTGGACCCTGTCTGAGCAGTTGAACCCCGTCTGACCCTGCAGGCAGGAGAGACGCGGTGCAGCTGGAGAATGAATCAGCACCATGTGAATCACATCCGTTGTCTTTTTCTCTTTCTGTTTGCTGTTTGCTGTTTACATCTACAGCATGTGTCCTCCATCTTATTGGAACGAGAATTGGACAAGCACAGTGAGATGCTGACAGATCACTTGACAGTTTGGAAGAAGTAGTTTTACTTCGGACAGGGAGGCTGAACAGCTGTCAGCGTACGTGCAAACACGCAACAAACTAAAAGGAGGGAATCCTCACGATTTGTATCTCAGATCAGTAAACAATCTCAATGATAGCAATTGAGTTGACATATTATTTTGAGCAAATATATTGAGTCTTTGACAAAATAATGAAACAACTCACTTTTAAATACTAAACAAAAGCTGTTTAAAGTCAATATTTCTTGGGTCAATTGGATTCTGTCTGTCAACATCTTTCAAATAAAATAAAATTATAGTTGTTGTTGAAAACTTGTGCTGATGTATTTACATGTCAGTGCATTTTCTGTATTATATTGTGAGTATGAGCAGATCTCTTGATTTAAATGTGTTGATGCCTCATAAAGTCACCCCATCCAAATTCTCCTGATTGTAATTTATGGATTGAGTTAAGTCTGCGTCTTGGGATTTAAAGAACATTAAATGGAGTAGAGGACGTGAGAGAGGAGATGCCATAGAGACAAAATGCCTCCAGCAAACATGGAAGCAAGACGCTGACCTTCGCTGCTCACACCCTTCCTCTCCACACCCCCACCCCACCCTCCCCTTCCTTTCCAGTTAAATTAAATTTTCCCCCGTTGCACGAGGAGCATAGATGGATGGATGTAAGTCCTGTGGTCGTGCATATGGAGTTTCACATTCTGCTATTTTCATTTGGCTCTTTATTGCTCCCAGTTGTTGGGTTAAACAAAATGGGGCCTAAAAGAAGAGACAGAGGGGGAGCTTGTTCCACCAATCCTGCGCTTTGTTCCCTGGAAGCACTTTGTTTGCGAGAAATGTCACAGTAGCTAAATCAAGCCGAGCCATGGCTATGAGAAACAGACAGAGCAGATGGAGGACTGATGGCTGGGTGTGTGAATGTGTTTCTGTGTGTTGTAAACTGTGTAGATGTATGTGCAATAGGCACATTTGGTCATACATGCCTTAGAATTGTTGCTTGAATTGAAGAAGTGCAGAGAGAAGGAGAAAAAGAAGGGTTGTCTACCTGTGGCTTTTAACACAGACGTACTAACAGAAGCGCTGATGGAGGAACCAAATTAATGCCACAATTTATGTGTGTGAGTCTTGGGATTTTGTGCTTATGTGTCTTTCTTTCTGTGTCTTTCTAGATTTAAAAGATATAATTTAATTGCATCTTTCAACTTTTCTCAGCTAAGATATTTCTTCCTCAGTTCACAAATCCATTACTTAGTTTTAAACAAAAGCTTCTCTTTCTTTCCAGAATAATCAGATATACACAAATTTAAAAAGAGACCATGTAAAAGAAATAAACATTTCATCTTCAACTCAGCTCAGACAAATAGATGGTGCTGTGGAAACATAGTCTACGAAGGCCAGTACATGAGATCTTTGAAAAAGGGTCACTCTCAAAATTGCTGCCATGTTGAGATTAATGAAAGATACAGAATCCAGGCAGAGATCCATGTGTTTGTTTCTCACAGCCTTAGGTTTTTCTGACATTCTCACAAACACACAAAGAGTCTTTGGGGAGAAGACTCCTGTCCTGCCTCGGTGTGTTCAGCCTGCTGGCTGACTCCCAGTCAAACTTTAGACCGCATGTTTTTCAGCCCTACTTTCAAAAGAAGGTTAGGGTTAGCTTGAGATACAGCGCTGAAGGAAACCATCTCTCTGCAGTTCATTATGTGTGTGTTTGTGGTGTGTGTGTGTGTGTGTGTGTGTGTGTGTGTGTGTGTGTGTGTGTGTGTGTGTGTGTGTGTGTGTGTGTGTGTATGTGCGTGCGTGTGTGTGTGTGTGTGTGTTGTCACTTGATTAATTTATGTGCTCACATTCATATTCATGTCAGCCTATGCTGATTGAGCCTGCATGTGTCCAGCACAGTCTGAGTGTCCCACAGGCAGATCCAAAACCAGGATGTAGTCTTTTTTTTTCTTTCCTGTCTTAAGGACATTTGTGGAGGTCCATTTTTCTTTCTCTGGGGTTTTTCAACACCTGTTACAATGAAGGACGACGTCCTTGTTCTGCACTTGTCCTCCCATTTCTGCAGTGAACTACATCTTTTCCCTGCTCCTTGAACTTAAACTTTTTACATCTCTTCTGTCTTTCATTGTAGCTTGTAACATCCCACCATCCGCTTTTTTTGCATTCTATAAATCGTGCAATCACTCGGTGCGACCTGTTTTTCAGTGATAACCTTTGACCTTTGACTAGCAGGAGAAGAGGAAAATGACAGTTGTAGTTTTATAATGAATAAATAATGATACACTCTGCTCCTTTGTAGTTGAGTTAAACATGATCCTAAAGCCTGCTTCTCTCTCTCATGTATATACTGTTTCTAATCTGGTGTGCTTGTGTGACATTTCTTGACCCTGCTTTGCCACAACAACGCAGGAAGTGACACCCAACTTATGCTGACACCTGAGTCACATCATGTGACGGTGTGTTAATGTGTTTGTTTGCCCATATGTCAGAGGATATGTGATCATTGCTCTCCTGAAATAGGAATCTACTACTTACACGCATACACATAAAACCTCCCTGGTCCCCACTGCTGCTGGTTTTCACATTAATTCTCTCCGTCAATACAGTCCTACGTCAGCTTGTCATCAGCCACCTCCAGGCCGGTCCCATTTCCAGGTTTCAGTCTCTCTGACGCCCAGTCCTCAAGTGTTTGGCGACCAAGCTGTCAACGTGCCGACGGCTGTCTTTTATGTCCCAATAAAGGATGAGCAGCCATGGACCCTGGTGACCCATATCTTAAAGTGAATATCCATTTGTTAGCCAGCATTTTGAATAGACAAGGACTGTTTTCTTAAAGGATTCTGACCGGATTGTGAAGCCACTCTATCTCTCCAGGCGCCATTTGTCTCTGCCATCTTTTTTTCTACCTGCTGTAAATCTTCCTCTCTGACCCTCAATTTTCATTTTCCTACTTTCTTTCCTCCACACACCACTAGTCCTTTATACATTCCTCCCCTCCCTTCCAACTTGCCCTCCCCATCTCTTGCCTTCGGGCTAAAGGAAATGCTGCGTCCTTTTCTGTAGAGGCCTCAGCCTCCATCAGAGCCGCTGCATGGTGCTGTTTATGGCTGCGGGGGCTGAAATAGGGGAAGTAGAGCCTACTAGGGAATATGGAGACCATTAATATAAATGCTATGGCTGGCAGTGTGTGTGTGTGTGTGTGTGTGTGTGTGTGTGTGTGTGTGTGTGTGTGTGTGTGTGTGTGTGTGTGTGTGTGTGTGTGTGTGTGTGTGTATATGTGTGTGTGTGCATATGTGAACTGGCATATGTGTCTGAGGTTTGAGGATGTGGAGGTGTTAAATGATTAAAATTGTTCAAACATAAATTTTAAATGGGAGTCATAGGTGCACAGCTGCACTCATTCTCCATTGTTACATTTAAATTGGTCTAACTGTTGCCTAAAAAGTCTGGTAGTGGCAAACTAAATCAGATAAAAACATGCAACAGTGGACTTTATATTCTTGTTCAATGGTTTGCTGTTGATGGGGAAAGTGCTGCTGTTGCATAAAAATGTAAAGAAGAATGAAAGGTATAAAGGTAGACATTGGAAGGCACTGGAGGTGCAGGATTGAGCTCTCCTTGAAAGGGTCGGCTGAGTCAGGAAGTGATTAGGCCACTACAATAACCTCAATAAGGACAATAGGGAAAACATGTCTACAGCCACAAGCACTTAGCATCAGGAACATACCCAGTATGGTTTCTATTTCATTAAAAGAGCAGGACCAGTGTGGGAGGATGATGGGCACATGGGAAGAAAGAGAAAGACGTTTTACCTACAGGAGGGTTTCAGGCCTTGAAGAGGAAAGCTGGGTTTGGTTACTGTTGTTATACGATGATAATGGAGGCAGACCTTTTGAGTTTTTTAGCTCATTTTTGAATCTGCAGGTCATTGATTTCACACAGAGAGGGACAAAAACAAGCTTTACAACTCTGGCTGTTGACTGTAGTTTTGCTAGCTGAAAAGAAGACTGTAGCTAGCTATCATTAGCTTTTAAGTAGACATAAAAATGAAAATACAGTCACTCACAACATGTCTTTTTCAGTGTTAAAAACAAATTCAAATATATCTCATTTATTGAAAGTAGTTTCACGAAAAAAATGTGTGTATGACACAAAAACAGAGACAACAATATGTAATGTTTAGCTAAACATTTGTAGCTCAGTTAAATAAACATGCTTTTGGTGAATTCTTTACACATTTCTGCATTTTCTAGTTATTAATTAATTTGCTTTTTTTAAAGACTATAAAAAACATCTCATCTTGTGACCAATTCAAACCTGTACAGACCTCCCTCGCCTTCCAACAGTTGCCAAGCTAACAAGAAGCTCTGGGTGATTTTTCAGAGCCTGAGCAGAACCTTTTCTATATGTTTTTTCCTCTTTTTATTTTCTATAGTCAAGTGTACCATATCCTAAAGCAGTACCTCTGAATAACGAGTCAAATGCTGAGGTAAATCAGTGGTCTTGTAGAAATGATTCATGGTCCTGTAGCAGCATGAGGTCTGAAACTCTAGGTCAGCCCTCTCGTTGGCGACGTCATCTTCTGGTTTCTCTACGGCCCCCCGCTATTTCTAACACCTTAACCAGACTTCTCCACCAACAGTATAAATTGTTCTTCCGGAAAGGTGGTGGTACCCACAGGGTCAGAGGGAGGTGGCTGGATGGAGCCCAGACAGTGAGGAGAGGGTCTCATGAGTCTGATGTACAGCCAGAATGAAGGGACGAATCAGCATATATCTAACAATCCATTTGGCTCAGTCTCCAATGAAGTTATAGTCCACTTGGCTCTAAATGTTACCACATCTTAAAATCTGAATCTGTTGTACGTCACTACATACAGACATTAAAGTGCCTTGCCAGCACACACAAACTTAATGCCAGGCACAACACAGGATCCAGCAGCAGTGAAACTGCAAGTGATGCTCGGTCGTTCTCTACTCGACCCTGCAGTGCTGATTCTGAGGATTTACTGCTCTGTCTGTGTGTTTCCATAGGGCCTCCAGGAAAGCGTGGAAGGATGGGAAGAAGAGGGGAACCTGGTAAGTGATGCCCACCACCTGTTCTGTTTCATCATCACTGTCTTTTATTTCTCTTTTTTCCTGGAAGACAACCACTTCCTCTCTCTCTTTCCCGCTCTTGTTCCCACACTCGTTCCTTCCTCCTTAGTGACTGTGTATGTTCGAGGGCTGGTAAAAGCAGTGACCCAATGAGTCAGGCCGGTGGATGACGGGCTGCTGTTCTCCCTGTCCCTCGCTGCTCTCCCTGTCCCTCGGCCATGTGTTTGCACTAACTTTGCCCAGATGTCAGTTGCTCTCGCTGAGCGGTAGCAGCTGCCGTAGTATGAGCCTAATGAGACTCTCCCTTGCCAACATCAGTACCTGCTATTATTATGTTGCTCTTTCTTTCCAAGTCGACCACATAAACACTCAAGAAGTAGACATAACAGCACAGAGACATAACCCCGTTACGCTAAAAGTCGTCATGACAGATAGAACGGATGTTTGACACGTTTGAGTCATAGTCATGTTTAGAGTTTTTCATTGACTGTTGAATTGAACAAATTATGGTGCAACACTGTCAGACGATTTTATCAAAACCTGCAGGGATGAAGTTATTCTGCAGGAAATGTGTCAGATGGAAAGGTTCCGGTCCGGCTGTGAGTCATTGCCTTGGAGAGATGAGATCTTCTCCTGTGAAGATGCTGACTCAGTGACAGATCACCAGTGATTATTGCTCATTAAACCATTCACAGCTTTACAGTACACTCAATGTCCTTCTAATTTTGAATCCCAGAACTCCAGCAGCCTTCAGTACAGATATCATGGCAGAAGGCACAGCTTAGTTACAGCGTTGACGTTCACAGGCTATCCTTAAATGACAAGACTGGATATATCTAATCCTTTTCTTAATGTCAACACACCAAACAAAACAATCCAAGACTAATCCAAAAGGCAAGTTTCTAATCCGTCAATTTGTTGAGATGATCCTATGCTCGTCTCAAAGGCAGTTCTAAGATAATTTTCTAAACTGTCTACCTCAGCCTGTTTGAAGCTCTCCACCCTGAACTCTGGCTGAAGATGTAAACATTTCCTACCCAAGAACAAGAATCTTTAAAAGGGGGTCATAAATATATATAGTTCTATTCTCAAATAGGCCAAGTGATTATTAAAGCAGCTGAACACAGAAGTTATGAGCAAACATAACTCAGATTAGAACATAAAAAAGTACTGTACTTTCCTTTTTTATTACTTTTCTTATTAGTGGTTATTACAACAGCAACAGTGAATATCAGACTGATCCAGTGCGTTGTTGTGGTTCGTGGATGGGTTCCCAATAGTTCTTGGATAACAGTGAAGGCTAGTTTAAGTATTGGTCTTTTTATGAGATTTATTAAAGAAAAATATAGATTATCACCAGAGTTTTCTTTTTATTCCCTCATATCCTTTAATCAGGATGGGATCTAGTTTCAGTTTCTTGGTCTTTTACGGATTATTATTACGGGAAATCTTGCCGTGTTGGTTACGTTCAGTATAAAACACTTATTGGCGGATCACAGTTTGTCACAAGATGTTCTGCATCTGAAAAAGGGTGATGGGGTTCTGTTTAGGTTGTCTCTGTTGCTGTTTACTTTTGTCTCCTCACATTGCAGCTCGGGTTATAGCGCGGGGGTAGGTGGCATGCAGGGACTCTTGCGCCATCCCCATACTGATGACTTGGGACAATTTTTACAAGAGAACGAGAGGGGTTTTCCCCCATTCTCTCAGAAACATAACAAATGAGAGAAGAAACAGAAACACAAGTTACAAATAACAGGAAAGAGGGCAGACGTGGCAGTAAAGCATCTGTCGCCTTGTCTCTTACGTCAACCCAACTCTCACGATTTCTTTTTCTGTTTGTCCTACTTGTTTTTCTTTTCTCTTCTGTTTACTTCTATCCTTTTCTCGTATTCCTTGTCTCTTTCTTCCTCATTATTCTCCACCCTCACACCTGTCTCAAGTTCAATGCTCAAAGATGGTCTCAGTGTGCATTTGTTTACCTAGCTGTCTGGCACAGGAGGTCCTTGTCCAAGTGTCTAGACACAGCTGAACCTGATTGACTTCATGCCTCATAAACCCAAACACTTCTGTCTTCTCCTTTCACCTTTTACCTTCTCATCCACACCACCTTCACTTTTTCCACCCTCTTTCTGCTCCTCTTGTCCCAAAAATAACCTTTCCCTTGATCAAACGGTAAACTTCAGGGCTCGCATAGATTCTGGCCATGTAAGCAGGAGTGTTTTGTGTGTTTAAATTGTAACAAAACCCCACAAATATTCCACTATTCCCCAGAGGAAGTCTGTTTTCAATCTTGAGTTTATGTCGATGTTTAGGGCTGCATGGATAATGATGAGCTGTGTTATTCCAGAGCTGCCGCGGCACAGCCCCAAATTGTGCCATCGGCTGTAGCAGTGTTAACAATCACATAAATCAACATCATGATTGGTTTTAAATTTCAATCAGATAAATTCAAACCAATCTCTGATATAAATCCTTTTAATGACAAAATAATATCTTCACTTTGTAGAGGTTTGGGTGGTTTATTAGAGCCCTCGGCCTTGGACTTTTAAAAGACGTTTTTAATAAGAATATTCCATTAGGACCAAGACCACTAAAAACAAGAGGAGTCTTTTGATCATTCCTGTTGTTTTTGGTTAGACTAAGCATGACAAGCAGATACTTTTAGCTGCTGAGGCTCAACATCAGAGTATTTCAATCAGATCTGAAACGCTGCCCTGAAGAGACCTCTGAGACATCTAATTTTGAGCCAGCACCTCGACCTTTCTCCTGCCTGTTTGTCCCCTACTTCAGACATGACAAGTGTCTTCTGAGGAAACTTCATCTTGACATGACCTCATATTGTAATGCAAAACATGACCCGTTATCCAGAAGTCTGTTTATCATAACGGCTTCACCACAAACTCCATATTGGCAGCGTCTCTAATGAGCTTGTTCTGCATCATATTTAGCTGCTTAATTACAGTCATCATTTAACAAACCGCATTGCTTCTGCTGGTCTTGTCGCACACCAGTGCTCGAAGGAACTGATTGCTGCACAAAACAGAAATTACTTTAAATCACTCATGCTGCGCTTCATTTGAGATGTATAGAGTTCATTTTCTAATGCCTGATTTCTCTTTCTCTGTGTTGCAGGATCTCCTGTAAGTACAATCTCCTCTCATCCAGGTAGTATGCAAATAGATTCATGTTGGGTTTTTTAACTTTGGAGTTAAATATGCAAGCACACATGCAAAAAAAACAAATATTTACCTTCACTACACCACATACAGTTTTCTCCCACACTAATAAAACATAGACACACAGACTCATAGGGTGACACAGACTCACTCACACATGTGCATCCACAGAGAACTGCAATAAATGGACCACCTAGGGAACTGTGTGTTTGTGTATGTGTGCATGTGTCTGTGTGTGTGTGAGCGAGACTTATTAGCTGCGACTTATCCCCCTCTCTGGGACTATAACTCCTGCTGACATTCTCACACACGGCAGGTTAAACACTCAAACTGACACAAATACATTTGCTAACTGGAGGCTACAGTCATGTCATGTTTGGGTATTTTCCAGATTTTATTTTTCGATTTTTCAATTATTTTGTGATACATGGCACAGATCAGGTATGCAAAGGCTCTCAAACACACTCCTTTTTTCATGGAAGAGAACAACGTGTCCAGCTGACATTTTGAATATCCAAGGAATGGTTTCAATGGACAGAACTGTCAATCAAGCTGGTTCCCACTAAGTGTGCATGAAACGATGTATAATTTATTTTTCCTGAACACACACAAAGTCCAGCCTCCAACCCGTAAAGTTTAAAGGGATGGGGTGGTAATGAGTCACCTGCTACTGCACAGAGTAACGATGTGTCTGTGCAATTAGTTAAAGTCAAATTTACCGACTGGCAGCTGTCAGTAAAAACACTAGAACAAGATAAATGACAATTTGCTTTCTGATTGTTTCATGCAGGTTAGTCAAAGTACAGACAAAAATCAGATACAGGATTTTTTTTTCTTGCTTTTTCTGAATGTATGTCTCCTTTAAAACAAGGTGTGCTGGGTCATGAGACCTGCTCATTTATTTTCAGCGGCTTTGTTGGTTTCTGTTCTAACCATTCTCATTGCTTCATGCTTCAATCTCTAACCTCACCAGGGCAAGGCTGGACGGGATGGATACCCGGTAAATTTGATTTGTTATTTATCCTGTCACTCTTCAATTCACCCAATCATGTTTCTCTTTTTTTCCTGTGGCTTTATTCTTTTTTTACTCACTGCTTTATTAAACCTTTTTTCCAATTTTGCCCCTTTTCTGCTCTTTTTTTACGCCATTTACTCTCATCCCTGCTGGTACTTTTACCTCCTCTTCCTAGACTTTTAACATTTCTCTCAACAAAATGATGTGTCCTGTTCCATGTCTAAGAAGTGACTCAAATACAAGGATAAATGTAATAATCACATGCAGACGTAGACTGCCCAGGGTGGTAAGGTTACATGAAAGTCTCAGATAATTTTATACACTGACTCCAGTCATAAAAAAAGCAGCCTAAAGTATATTAAATGTAAAAATGTGAATAAATGAAATGCAATAAAGATAAAAAGATATCTTAGGTAAACAAAAACCACAAGTGTGCAACCACACAAATACAATTTGAACCTCATATCCATAAAGCAGACATCAGGCCTTTTAGCTTTAAAATTAAGTTTGCAATTGTTTGAAGAATATATAACTGTTCACATCCAAAGCTACTGAAAGCAGAGCAGATCACTGATTTGCAGCAGACCATAAACAATGTGCCAGACCACAAGACTGAGCTCAGGTTCTTGTGTTATCAGGCGAAACAGTGGCCTCTTGTGGCCGGGCACAGTACTGTTTTCCTCCACTCATGCAAAGATAAGACAGCTTGTCCGTGGCTCTGTTGCTCATTTGTGGTTAGTCATCATCAAATTTGCGTTATTTAACACTGATGTACCCTCATCATTTTAAAGCTCAAGGCAGCTCTGGCAGGGATAATGTGTGTGTGTAGGTGTGCTTTGCGGGATGCTTTCTACTGCTAAAGTGCAAGCCTTCTGTCTGGTTGCCATGCCAGCAGTCTCCCAGTGTTGTGTTGCACAGTAGATGTGTAGATGTGTATGTGTACGTTGTCTCAATGGGAATGTTGGGGAGTTCATTACCCATGGGGCTCGGTCCCAGTCGTATTCCCAGTCTGCCTGGCACTGCTCGGCCCTCCTGACGGGAAATGCCTGCTGCTAATTACACACAGGTGGAGCGAGTGCACAGAGGAGTGTGTGCACATTTGTGTTTGTTTGTCTGGGACTCTATTCATCTTTGTCACTGTCTACATAAGGGAACACAACGTTGTGGTAAATAAAGTGTTTTTCTTCAAAACATTTGTTAGATTAAATTATGCAGTGTTTTGTATTAAAGCTGCATAATGTGGGTAATCCTTCTTGTTGTGATGCACACATGAAGGTATGATGACTAAAGAAGCCATGTGTAAGAAGTTACAGTAAAACAAGTGCAGATTAATCATACTGGTTATTAATATGGACAGCACATTATTTCATTTAGCAGCAACAGTGATGATCAAGTTTCAAACGTGGAGCCTAAAGAGAGCTGTTCTTCCTGTTGGGTAGCACTGTTTGTGTATCTCTGTCCATATGTGCAGCTGTGTGTGAACTCCGTCCAACCACCCATAGTTTATGTAAATGTCTGAAACAAAGGCCAGAGCTGTGGAAGTGGTCAGAGGTCTTTGTGTGTGTGCTGGAGTCCCAGTGTGTGTGTGTAAATGTGTGATATGTTTTCTCTCACATGGTCGGCTCATACGGAGAGGGCAACAGCACATCAGCACAAATGAGTTGAGTCAGTTTTCTAAAGGCGCTGTGATACTAACTGTGACATGCCAGTGATTTGTGCCAACAAATTCTCTGTCTTTATTTTTCCATTGTTAAAACAAACAGACTTTCTTTTTCAAAAGTCTTTTTTTTTCTCTTGCCCTCTCTCACCCTCATTATGTCTCTGTCAATTTGAAGCCTTTAACACTCAGCAGGCAGTGCTCTTTGTTTTGTGACACATTAACACATCATTCAACACTGTGCTTAAGTACATTTTTGGGGTATTTTACTTCACTTGAGAATTCCCATGTATACTTTCATTCGCCTTTCAGAGGATAATACTGTACCTGTCATCTCGCTACATCTTCTGATCAGAATCAGAGTTTATTTGTAAGCTGGTTTACACAAACAGGCAGTAAAAAAAAGAAGCCATGTAAACAGCGGTAATCCTACCATTGAGAAACTTAAACAGAATGAAATAAAGCGTATAAATACAAAATAATATAATGTGAATGTTTACAATACAATGTTGCTATACTTTTTTGTTGCCTTAAATATTTACATGAATAATACAAACTTTAATTGACATATAAATGACGTATTATGAAAAGTTAAAACTGAGGGCCTGTGTCCACGAACAGCATTTTTTACCCTGGCAGCTGCTGTTTGCTTTACAAAACAAACACAGCTCACTATTTTCAGTGCTCTAAATACTAAGTGACAAAATGCTTTCAGCATGCAGTTTTTCATGTGGCACTGATAGTGATCGTTAATATCACTGTACCATCACCGACCAATCAAAATCAATAGGGGACAGAACTTTTAAAGTTGCATTTTTGGCCTTTTTGCCTTTATTTGAGAGGACAGCTGAAGAGAGACAGGAAATGTGGGGAGTAGAGAGCGAGGGAAGACGTTTAGGAAATGGTCGACTGGCCGGGAATCGAACCGGTGACTCCTGTGAGGAGGATTGTAGCCTCTCTATGTGGGGCGCTTAGACCGCTAGGCCACCAGCACCCCAGGGGGACAGAACTTCTGATATAATTTTTGTCAACAACAATGGTGGAGGGGTTTCTTCCCTTTTTTTAACGATTAAAAAAATATATATTCTATTGAATCAAGCAAATATGAAACATTCAGAGCAATTTAAAACAGACTTCACTGTAGCTACCAATAGAAGTGGAAGGGCCATGGGCTGACTTTCGTACCTGAGCAACAGGAAGTGTGAGTGAGAAGCACTTAAGAATTGAAGTTAGTGGACACAGGTCCTAATGATGTTAATTACCATTAACCATCTGAGCAGATTCATAATAATAATAATAAACATAAATTGTATTTATATAGCGCTTTTAAAAGACTCAAAGACACTGTACAACTGTTAAAATCAATACAAGCAAGGAATCCAAAATCCAAATCAAACAAAACAAAACAACAGTACAATCACAAATTAAAAGCTAATTTAAAAAGGTGAGTTTTTAATAGAGACTTGAATGTTGAAGGATCAGAGCAGTTTGGGATATGAGTGGGGAGTGAATTCCAGAGGGTGGGGGCGGCTATGGAGGCTACATTATGACATACTACTTGGCTACTCTAACTACTAATAATACCATAGTTCGACACTATGGTTCAACACTATGGTATTATTATATTTACTTAAACAAAATGTAAGAGCACTTCCTCCACTATTAAACTGTCATAGAAGCTAAGTGGACATATCAGCACATGTCTGCCAGTGTGTGATAGTGCGTTGCTGCACTTCATTCAGGTGGTGTACACATGTCTCACAGTTACAGCCGTCCACTTTCATTTAGGCATTAGTTGTACGATAAACAGTGTTAATGGCATGTGGTTTGTGTGCATCTCAAGCAGAACACTTTGCTAAGTGTGTGCGTGCCGATGTATGTTTTCTCTCCTTGTGTAACCCCCGTCACTGCTTCTTCCTCTCATAAATCACAGACGAGGGGTTTGAGTTTCAGAAAAAGAGCCGTCGTGCTGTCAAAC
Organism: Notolabrus celidotus; assembly: GCF_009762535.1. NCBI lineage: Eukaryota > Metazoa > Chordata > Actinopteri > Labriformes > Labridae > Notolabrus > Notolabrus celidotus. The sequence goes on along the minus strand of NC_048279.1, from coordinate 16,759,727 downwards.
AATCAAAGTCTGACACAATGACACAAAAGTGCAGAGGGGTAAACACACAGCCACTGAAGTTAATTCTCCCTCATATTTGCAGTCACCACAGTGCCCAGCTACCAGGGTGTTTACGCTAAAGTGCCAGTCTGCGACAGGCAGCGGACCTCAGTCAGCAGAAACAGTCCAAGGCCTGCATTGTTCAGGCTTCCAGGCCGCTGAGTGCAGATCAAAGCCAGACAGTCACCCAACAACATGTCAGTAATTTTCTGTCCCAAACACACAGCACTCTGCTCCTCTGGTATGCTTTATTCTGCACTTCGGTTCTGGATGCAGCAACTATTTTCCCCTAAAGGAGCAAATGTCATGTTTTGCTCTTTATCTTTATGTAGCCCTGACGTACAAAAGGGAGAGTTTTGTTGCTGGAGCAACATGAAGGTAAATAAAGAGAGAGGAAAAGTATTTCAAAAAAGGTGTTTAAATCCCTGCAAGAGAGGAAAAGATAATGATACAATAGGATGCAAAGAAGAAAAGTAGAACCAGGAGAGAGGAAGGGGTTCATCTTCCTTAATTTTGGCGTCCACATAATGAAACCTATTGAGCCTAATGTGTGCGACACCTCACTCTGCCATGTGTGTTTCTAGCTGAGGCGTCTGCTCTGATGTGCAGACACAGAGCATCCTCAGCAATTACACCCTGCTGGATAATTAGCAGTCTGCACCATAGGGAGCACCATAAAGACAGTAAAGACACCCCTCGTTGTGTTTCATTGGGATGAAGAAACACACATATGCATGTATAAGCATGCACACACACACACACACACACACACACACACACACACACACACACACACACACACACACACACACACACACACACACACACACAGAGACAGCGATACATGCCCTCCTGCAGGCCAAGTAATTTTCTAGAAATGTATTTAAAAGCCATCTAATTTGTGGAAATGCTGAGTCTAAACTTCTGCTGAGGGACTCTGCAGGACAGGATGGCGATGGGGACTAGGAATACTCACAAAGAACCACACATGAATAAAAAGGCATTATTTCACTTTCCCCCACAGTCATTTGAGGTTTCGGTGGTAATCTCAGGCCTATTTTCTCACTTTTTCTCAACATTAATCTCTCATTTTTCTATTCTTCTGTGTATCTTTCCTTCTTTTCTATTCTGTGGTCTGCTCCATTTGTGGTACAGATGAAGGTTTTAGTAGTGGATTTTTCTTCGTAAAGCCTGTTCTATTTTTATATGAATTCCAGCTCTTTTTATGCCTTGCAGACTTTTGTTCTCTGTGGGTCTGTTCTACACTGGAGGTACCGTTTAACATTGCAGCTATACAGACAGAAAAACTTAGAGTATATTAAGGGCCACACATCAAGACCCAATTTCACCTGGTTCCTGTGTTCCGGTCTCCTATGTTTTTTCATATAAACCCTTCTTTTTGACCTCTGTTACTGATTTAAATAAGGCCATATATGTCAACGTATCTTATCTTCGTGGTCTTAGAGAAGCTTCCTGCATTTCTGTATTGTCAGGTGAGTTATCGCTCTAAGTAGCTATGGTTAATCTGGGTCTGATTGTATTTCATATTGGATAACAGTTAAGTAAGTAAGGTCATAGAGGTTGCAGTTAGCACTACATGCAGAGCGTCAGCTGTCAGATATTAGATACAGGGTTTTATTGTTGAGGAAGAAGACACACACAGACACACACACACACACACAAACACACACACACACACACACACACACACACACACACACACACACACACACACACAGCAATAGTACCTGAAGTTCACAGGCCACTGAGAGCCTTGTTAGCAGCCATAAATCAGTCTGTTTTTGCTCCAGTTCTGACTTTGCAGCAGCCAGTGACCTCGCAGTGTTCACCTCGTCTGCTCATCCTGACGAGTCTTGAAGGAGCCGGGCCCTGATAAACGCTGCCAGATGCAGAGTTATCACACACATGCATAAATCCAGAGGCATGGGGAAAACTCACAAGGACATTAGTAGGCTTACTCAAGTCCTCTAAGTATTGCGGATGACATGTAAAAACACAGCGTGCTGCTTTTAATAGAGTGATGAAACCAGTAAAGGAAGTATAGAGCGTTAGAGCTTTACACTTAATTTTCAACTTTGGACAACCCTGGTGAAATTATAGTTATTGGTCATTGGTCTCACCCTGTCTGAGCCACCCACTGCTGATTTCACAAGGGCCCTTAATCAAAAAGACATCGAGGGAGCCTCAAAGGCTTTTGCTGAACATTTTATAAATCTCTTTTATAAAGACTAACCACTAATGTTTTTGAAGAGACTTTATAGTCTTTACTTAACATTACAGGACTTAAAAGAGAAAAACAATTAATGAGAGCAGCTCGAAAAGTATCCTCCCTTTCCTTCAACTTTTTGTGCCTACTGTCCATCCATCAAAGCAGGCAGCGATGACACTTGGATGAGTTTTCACTACAGGACTTCAGGCTGAATAGCACCCAAGGGGCCAGTTTAGCTGTAAGATGAAGGGAAGAGTTGGACTTGTATAAAGCCACCCAAGGCCAAAGATGATGGTTGTTGATGATGGTTTCCACTCTGCAGAGCCACCAGGACTGTGGAGGGTTGAGCAACCGTCCACTCAAGGGACCCCGTGAAAACTGTTAGCTTAACACCAAGTATGGTCGTTAAGGAGGAAGTCAACATTAGCCTTTACCACATACATCACATTTAAGTGTTTTTGGAAAGTTTGATCCAAGAGTTCCTCTTTGTTTAAGTGGGGATCTAAAGGTTTGTCCCTTTGAACTGAGTGTTGCTTTGCAGACAGAGGTTCAACGACTGCTCGGCTGTTTTTATTGAGGTAAACAAAGTGGACAACTTCAACTGCTGTTTCGGCACAGGGGGAGGTTGTACCAGGACTCTACTTTACTGCCTGTTGGATTATCTCATCACTGCAAACACACAAAGACATGGGGTTGTGTGGAAGTTTAATCCAGCTGGATCAAATCCACTCACAGTCTATCCCACTGGACGCCGCACTGTAAATCTAGGAATAATTATAAACCACAACCACCTTGAAACGTCTGAATATGAGAGTATGAAGTGTGCACACAAACACACACACACACAGGCAGGATATACATAGAGCATTTGTATAAAAACTAAACCCAGTATGTCTTCATCCTTTTCCCTCTTTTTCATCCTATAATTTCCAATAATTGCTTGTTTCCTTCCGTCCTTTAAAGCACACTTTTTCGTGTCCTCACTTGATACTTTTCTCGTGCCAAATCCACTTGGCTATTTTTTAAAATTTTCTTAGCTTAGATCATTTACAGGGTTTCTTTAGAGAAACAGAGACAAATTCAAACCTTATAAAAACAATAAATAAAAGCGGGTTTCAGATGTGTTGCTGTATTTTGAGCTAATGTAAGCTTTTTTATTTGTAGCACAACTACAGTTATTTTTAAAGCAAATCAATCAAGAAATAGTTTGATACTGGAAACACACAAACATTTTAATTCTGTTGGAGAGTTAAATAAAATGATAAAGACCTCCCTCATGTGTCAAGCCTACGTATGAAGTTAGAAACAGAATGTTGGCTAAGCTGGCATAAAGACCCCAAAGAGGGTAAACAGTTATCCTGGCTCTGTTTATATCACCTCTGAAGTTGTCTAGTCAACACATTATGTCTTGTATGTTGAATCTTCTTAAAGGTATAGTGTGTAGTATTTAGCAGCATTTAGCACAAGAGATACAATTGGTAGAAAGAAAGAAAAGTAGGAGTGGTTGTAGTGCACAAAATAATTTGTACTGATACAAGTTTTTGATAGTAAAAACTTTACAAATAGAGGATCATCATGTCATCATCATGTTTCACAGGAGCTTTTTGTCCTCAAAGGCTGTCGTTGCTTCTGGAGTTTAACCGTCATGTGGAATTTTGACTGTTAGTTATTTATTAGTATCTCTGTTTCTACACACTTTACCTTTAAGTGTGAAAACAACAAATGGTAACAGAGTTTGTCTTTGCTGGTCACAGTGGTAAGCTAGGCTAACAGCACTGCTCTCCCCCTTCTCAAAGCATAGACATGGCTGGTGTTTCCTTCCTCAGCTATCTCAGCAAGAAAATAAATAAGCATAACTAAAAAACTGTCATCTAAAGGTTCTGTGTCAACTCTTTACTTTCGTCTTCTCAAAATGTTTATCTGTGTCTTCCAACAGGGTCCTCTTGGTTTGGATGGAAAACCAGTAAGTGATCTTGTAATCTTATGAAATGTAAAACTGACTCAAAATGAGTGACAACAGTTGATTTTAACTCAGTTTTTTTTTCTTTCAGGGTGTTCCAGGTCCAAAGGGAAGCCAGGTACACCGTCACACACCTGTTGTTTTGTTTTGGTTTTCTTATATCACATATTAGTAACACTGAAGCAGCTCATACTCACAGATGCTCTAACTGTGAATACAGGTGGGTATTTGGCCTGTTAAACGGGTGCTGTTATACTTCATCAATCATTTTTACTGTTCCTGAGGGAGTGCTGTCGGTGTGTAAAAAGCCTACGGTAGCCATCTTGTTTCCTGTTCCACCTCTTTAGTCATCCCCGGGCTCACAGCCACGGGGGAGTCGTGGTTCAGCTGAGCTGAGCGCTGAAATCCCCTTTGCACTTCACCTCAGAGTCCTATCCATCACCTGCCCCTGAAACCTCACACACACCCAGGTGGAGTGTGAAACAGGACAAGCAGAGCGAATGGGTAACACACAATCGGGGAAAAAGTTAGAGAATGAGAGAAGGGTGTCTAACCTCTATACAGAGGCTCTTTAAAAAGTCATTATAGTCCTCTCTAATCCTCTCCCACTCAGCCTTTCTCTCTGGTCTGTTTGCCAACGAGAGAAACGAGTCATCTGCTGCAATGTAAACCCCTCACAGCATAATCAGAGCTGTTTGAATGGCTCCTTTTCAAAAACCTTTAAGCTGTTGTTTTCTGCAAAAGGAAACCTCAAGCGCTCCCCATCACCAAGAGTCTGGATTGAAACTCCAAGCAGGTTTTAAACAGACCTGTGACCTGAGTCCGCTTTAAGTGCTTAAGAGTGATACAAGACAGAGGTTTGGCATACATGAGAGAGTCAACATTCAGAGGACAGACAACAGGAACAATTCAGGGAATCACCACAATATGTACAGGCAAACCCAAGCACAAAGCAATCATGTTTTGTGATCTATGTTGAATATAAGACTTAACATGAACACATCTTTTGGATCATCCCAAACCCATCCCTGAATCGAAAGGAATTGTTAATCATTTAAAACTTAATTTGCAACCTTAAAATGTGATTTTATCAACATGTTTAGGCCTGATCAGACGCATTAATCGATTTTAAAGATTTTTCAAACATTTTATAGCTTGACAGACAAAGCTGACATAAAACAGTCAACTATAAATAATCAAATATTTCCATTTCCACACATCTACAGTAGGAGGTGTAGTCATGTGAATTTAACCCTAACTAAAAGAGAAAGGAGACAAACTGCTGCATGTCACCATGTGCCTGTTTATGTCAACAAACTGCTTACCCTCTGCACCACAGCCTTCATCCCTCAGCTATAAACTGCTGAACACAATTAGAGCTCCAGTCCAGACAAAATGTCTGCCAGACAAAGAAGACATGAGGAGAGGGGGAACAAATTACAGAGGGAGGCACTGAGGAAGATCTCGTGGCAGATTTAGAGACAGGGGGAGCTGAATAAAAGCAGAGGGGGAGAACGGGGGTAAACGTGATAGAACACACTGTTCAGAGAGCGAGTATGAGAGAGTTTAACATAAAGGTTGCAAGAGGTGAGATCAGTCACAGTGGTCACTGTAGAAGAGACTGGGACAGGTCTGTCTTCATCAGTAGGGTCTGTCCAAGGTTTGTGACCCTTGTGAGAAAAGATGCAAGAGCCCAGTGAGCATGTTGATGACTGAAAAAAACAACATTTAAAAGACGTCTATGGCAGTAGATGAAAATCTGGTGAAAACTGGTTCCAAAGTCAAAGTTTTCTCAAAGTCTATTGGAACATGTTAATTGAACTTCTCTGTTGAGACCATATTTCACCCGGAAATCTGCTTCTGTCTCAAAATTCATGACATATTCAAACACACATATTATCAGTGGTTTTCAAGTCGTATCTTGTGTATTGCTGCTAAAATGATTGTATTATTACAATGGAGGATTTGGGCTACATGAAGGAATAAAGGTCAAGTGCAAAATGTCTTAATTTGGTCTGCAGTGTGCCTGTATGTTATTTTGAAGGGGAATAAAGGATTGTACTGGTTTCACAAATGAGGAAATACTCAGTTTTATGGCAAATCAGCACTTTGCCACTTTGTTTTAAGAAGTAGGACTCAGTAAAGAGTGTGTAAAAAACTGAGAATTAAACCACTTGTGAGACCTATACCCTCCTGTTATGTTTGTTTCTATAGAACAACAATAATGTTCCTGGGTCAATTTGACCTTGGGCATATTCAATTATCCAAAAGTGTCAGAACCCCAAAAAATCCCAATAAACGATTAATATAATCTCATTTTTATCTCCATTACTAACCATATAAATCAAGATTTGGTCCATTGGTGTTCTTTAATTCTCACAGATCATGGTTCAATGAGGATAACTCACTCGTTTTTATTCAAATTCATGTTAAAACTTGAAAATGTACATTGGAAAGCCCTAAATATAAATACAATAGTTTTACATGATATAGATTTTTGTTTATATTATTTTACATTTTGAATTTTTTTTTTTTTTTTATGAAGCGATGTTGATAAATGAACTTGACACCTCTTCTGTCACATGCTTTTTTTTATGCTGCATTTAGCTGGTTTGGAAGGCATATATTGCCTAAAATCGACTTTTAAAAGGGTCAATTTGACCCGCAACATAACAGGAGGGTTAAATAAAACTTCACAAGATGTTCCATGTTCCTCGTTTTAGTGCAGGCAGCTGGCTGCTTTTCCAGTTTTCCCCTTCAAATTAAAATAAAAGCTAACCGTGGACTTCAATTCCATAAAAAAAATGGTATGACTTTATTCTCATTAATATTCAATACTTTCCTCAAAATTTCATATTATTTCTTCTTTAATGTTGATCTTTTACTTCATCTTATATGCCAGTAGAAAAAAGTGGACTGCACTTTGCAATCTCATGATTTCAAATAACAGCTAGCAGTTCACCACCATTTACCATTCAGCTCTTGCTTATGCGACAGTCAGGAATTATTCAATGACAGCAGTATACATGTAGCATGTAGTGAGAGCTGTGCAGCTGAAGTACCAGTGCATGCAGAGAATGTTAAGAACTGCTCTCTTTACGATGTCTCTGAACCTTCTTGTTAACACTAAACAGCCCTTAATGGACCGTTTTACGGTTTTGAATGAAATAAAAAACAGAAATTACGTCTTTGTGTAAATAGGATCTTGACTACTGCTGGAAAATGACTTTACAGCAATAGCATCACCCTAAAGAACCAATTGATCTAATTATAAGACAGATGTGTGTTTTCGGACATGCTGATGTTGTAACTGTGTTTTAGCAGGATGTAACTGGTTGAGATTAGGTCTTGGATGTGCAGACCTGATTTAAACCAAATTTCATGTTAAAATCTTGTTTAGCTCCCAGATGGAGGATGGCACATAACAGACTGACCTTCAGGTATTAGCTCGTCTCTAGGCCTGGTGTTCATAAGACACATGTAAGCAGTCCAAAACACAGCACCACTGTGTCTTTCTTACTATACATGAGTGCATTAGTCTGTGTTTTAAGTTTCTATCATCCCACATCTAAAGCGTCTGTAGAGTTCCCCTCTGAGAGAAATACTGGTAGAAGAACAAAGAAATGTGCCGCTCTGTCTCTTTTATCTCTCAGCAAAACAGTTTTTATCTCACAGGGAGAAATCTAAAAAAAGGATTCTTGCTTCATGTCATACGGGGCTGTTATTTTGAAATATGCTCAGACAGATGGAACTTGAGATTGAGCAGTTTCGATGGCACGGTTGCATTAAATGGTATTACCGCCTTGCCTTACCATGTGATGAATGTTCCCTGCTAGATGCCAGTTGAAGATGTATTGCACTATGATGTATGTTTCTCGTATGATGACTGATTTATCATGACCGACTGTCTCCCATTATCTCCCCCCTCCTGCAGGGACCAGCCGGACCCAAGGGAGAAAAGGTATGCTTCAATGTAGATTTTAAAAACCCTGCAAGACAAGTCAATGTTTATTCACTTAGACGCACTAACAACTGCACAGGTGTTCTCTGCATCGCCCCTCCCCTCATATTCAGGTTTTCACAGAGCTGCTCATCAAACGAGGCATAGATTACATGTAGTAATGTAGGAGCTCATATGTCTCCGCACATTCTCACGTCAAGGCACTAAACAGGTTTACAGGCCTTCTGCTGCCTCCAGATGTTTTACTGCACTGTGAACCTCTGCCCATGCTGCCTGAGATGTTAGTGACAGTTAGAGCTGCAGAAGCAAACAGACAAGGCTCTTGCATGTGTTCGTTTGTTGTACACACTGATCAGTAACTTGGTGCGAGTACAATTCTGCATTCAAGCGTAAATTATCCTGATAAGCTCAACCACATGTAAACAACGCTGGTCAGAGCAGGATTCAGCCTGATGAGCAGCGATTGCAAATGACAGATGATGCTGAGGGTTGGAAAGTTGGCTCGCTCCGTGTAATCACGCAAGTAGCTCCAGAGAACATACAATTTACAGCGCGTGCACTCCCACTTAGACAACACTTCTTGTTCCTGTTAGATGATTCCAAATGTGGCTTATCAAATACATATTTCCTGGAAACGTCTAAGCTGGCTTTGGGACGGATGATCTTTCAGTCCCTTACTTCTTATAGGAGATCTCATTTTGGGTCCTGTCTATTACTGCTGCTTTACTGTGTCTGTGTTCAATTGCATGTTTTATCCTGAGTGCATAGTAGAGCAAAATGTACTGACGATTGTTATTTTCCTGGTTTTCTCTCAGGGTGACCAAGGAGACGTTGGGCCACGGGTAAGTCAATTGTTTTGTCCGTTCTAAGGAGGTTAAACAAGACATGTTTTTATGTTAAATGTGCATTTTAGAAATGTATTTCAAGTGTATTTCCCCCCCGGCTGCAATTTAAAGACACATTTCCACATTTAATTCTTCCTTCCTGTTTGCCTCCTCTTTCTCTTTGACACTTTGAAAAATGTGACTTTTGAAGTTATTAGAGGAGGTGTGATGCCAAGTTTAAATCAAAAGTGCAGTTAACCTGCACTCATGCCGACCTGCAAATTAAGAAAAGTCTGCACAAACAAAAATACACTATAAACAAACAGATTTTCTGAAACCTCCTTCAGGACCGCCAGAGGATATCTACACCAACACAGAGAACATATTCAGCTGAGAGCAGACAGTGTAACAGACCATCACAAATTGGAAATCAAAGCACAGGAAAAGAGGAATTTCCATTTTGGAATTTTTATAGCATCTATAAATCTCATCATTTCCTTGTTATCATACTCGGGAACCTACGTGTGTGTGCAAACACAGAAACAATTTGACTGTTTTTCATGTTTTCGTCAATCCACATAACCATTAACACTCCAGTGAAGCCTTTTATTAGCTCAGAAGAAAAGTGTGTTTACACAGAGCGGCTTCCCAAGCAACTGCACCAACAACATAATCTGGCTCCTATGATGAGGTCTGAGTCGCCCACATCTCCAAAGCCGAGCGATGAGAAATGATGATAAAAAAGAACGATGGAAAAACTGAAACCTCACCATCAAAACCCATCGGTTTGGGCAGTGAGCCAGAGCTGCCATCTCTTCAACCAAACTGTGTATTTTTTTTATATTAAGCCTCAGCCTCGTTTTTACATCTGGTCCATGTTGTCAGTGTTGTCTTTTCATGTGATATCACTCCAGCCACCATAAGATCTGTGTAATTATCTCCTGTTTGATTCAATGTGGTTTGAAAATACGGCCCCTGTGCTTTACATGGTGACCAGCTTGGTTTCTTTGAAGAAGTCATGTATGGGATGATTCCTGAATGTTTCCTTAGTTTTATCATGGGTAGAATATACAATCAGGTCAGGGTCATTCTGCTTTGCATGCAAAGGATATAGGAGAACAGAAATATGTTGTTTAGGATCCAATCCTGGTTGTTTTCATAATTTTCTCACATACAGCACTCCTATTTATATTACAGCACAACTGCAATATATCTGCAAACATTTTTATAATTAAATATTATTTTTTCAGCAAAAATAAAAACAAAATTAATAAGTTGCAACTGCTTAAAAGAGGGTATGGCTTTTTGTTGTTGTTGTTCTCTAATTAAATAGCTCTGAGCTTATTGGGAATACTCAGACACACTTTGTTTGACAGCCAGTTTTGCTAATTCATCAACCCATTATTCACTGTTTCATTTTTGGATACATATTCCTTTTTATCACTTGACTAAAAATATTATATCAATCAATTAGATAACTTAATTAAGAAGTAATCATTAGTTCTGGCCCTAGATTAAATATTAAAGGCCCTTTTTGTTATTATATAAACCAATGTCCTAAATGAAATATGCACGCATTTATTTGCGTTAAGCACTAAATTAAAAGGTTTCATGCAATAAATGTATGCCTGTATACCACATATACCACAGTCTTCAACCAAATTATGCAACTTAGACTTTTTCCCTTTAATGTTTTTCCTTTGCTTGTTTGTTTAATGGTGGATTCACACTTAATGCAACAAACTGATCATCAGTTTGCAGTACATTTACAGGATCCGTGTGCCCAACAAGTTATTGAGAGCTCAGGTTTTGCAGCCAATAAAACAGAAGCTGAATTCTCCCCCATGACCGACATCATGTTAAAGTTTAGACCCCTATCTTTCTACATTACATTTGAGTAACAGCGAGCTAATAAGCTAGCCTTGATTACCAATAGCAATGTGTCTGTGTCAGTGCAGAGGCCAGGGAGTGATTAACTGCAGGACTATCTTATAAGGAATGGAAATAACCTGTTTTAAAGCTCCTGTACAATTCCTTGTTACGCTTAATTAATCATCTTTAATATTTACTCATCTGTCCTGATTTGTCAACATAATTTTGCTATGACTAGCTGTACCAGACAAAAACATTAATTTTGTCGTGCTATAACGAACTCTAGCTGTGACCTACTTAAGCATTCAACGTTTGCACGCACAAAGTCTTTATAAAGTTTACTCTTAAAAAACCAAACCGCCTTCTGTAGCCACTCACTGTTTGTCTTTATTATTACTCATATTCAAGCTTTGAAATAATAATTAGAAATAGATGTGTAGTCATTCATCTCCAAAGAGTTGGAGCCTGACAATATTGGCATAACAGTGTGTGTAAGAGTATAGGAATGAGACTAAATGACTATTCTTTTATAGCGGAGCACAAATGGAGTGTAAATTTGACAGGCTTGCCAAGCGGAACAATATTTATGATGCGGCTCAGAAACATAAGTAGAATTCCTGATTCCAATCAAGGCGTACGCCATTACATTTCACAGTTGATCCCTTTAGATTTCAAGGTCATAGTGTGGCTAAGAATGTAAACTTTTTCTGTGTTCGGCATCACATATTTCTGCCAACTGGTAAATATTAGACTTGGACCAGGCTCCTGGCGCTGTGATATCCTTGGATTAGGCTGCAGCCGAAAAAACCTCAAAGTATCGCTTAGAGACACTGACTCAGTTCAAAACAAACCCTGCAGCTCCTAAAACTACTGTATTTCTGAATGAGGTTTGGCACTGAACTTCTTTTCACAGATATGCCTAGATTAGTTTGCAAATGAATATCTTTTGGTGTCTCATTGTTTAAAGTCTGTTCTATTAGAAGCTATGGCTCTAAGCCCTGCAGGTCTGGATAAAAGGTACATAGTGGGAGCAAATGATCAGTCAGTAGTTGCAGTTATCACCTTGCCCTGATCCCAGCATACTATGTTGATTCACCTCTGCGCTCTCCAAAAGCACGAGAAAGTACATGCAAAAACAGGAAGAAGCAGTAAATCTCTGTCAACCTGGGGCTTCCCGTCAATCTAGCATTTTCAAATGCGTTTATCAGGTTGAATCTGGTGCCAGAAAAAATAAAAAACACAGGAAAACAGGGGTATCAAAAGTAACAAAAAACATGTTAAATAAGGTCATGCACAGGGCTGCATCTTTTTCAAAGCAAAAGGCTTAAAGCAGGTATCAAATTTTTACATCTTCCAAACCATCAAATCCATACTGAGGATATGACATCGGATGCTTAGGCTTGTCTAACGGCTGTGTTGAAAGACAAGCCATGTTTGGAGTTTAATCCCAAGCCAAAGCCTCTTCTTAACTCCTCCAGAGCCAATACAAAGAGGCCATGGAAAGACAGCAAGGTTGAAAGGCTGTTTGTCTAAGTATCAGCCTTAGGTCTGATGAGAACGTAAAGGGGAAACCCATTGTGAAACAGCCTATTCTCTTATGTTATGTTTAATGGGCATATGCGTATGTGGTCTCCATGGTGGGAATGGTGTGAATGAGTGAATGTGACAGTGGAGGGAGAGAATAAGGAGGGGTCTGCGGTGTCAGAGAAACCTCAGCCATCCAGCGCTCACCGCAGCCTGTTAACAGAAACCTCATGAGCAAGCTAGCATCTCTACCTTCAATCCCATGGTGTTCACCCTCCCTCCTCTCTCATATCTTTCCCTCCATCCTTCCATGTGTTTTTGGAGAGGAACTGAACCAGAGAAGCAGCACAGTGCTCCCAGCTCTCTGGCGGCAGACAAACTTGGCCCCTTTCAGCTTCACAGACAATCATCACAGTTACTGTCTGTCGGCTGGAAAGGGCCAAGCCACCTCTGTTTGGTTTGGTCACAGAGGGAAAGGATGGGAAGACATGAAATGGAACACACACACACACACACACACAAAATTAGATACATGGTCTGAAGAGGGTCTCAGTATATTGAAAGGAATCTCCACAATTTGCAGATGATGTGGTTTTGTTCGTCACAGTAAATCTGCAGAATTTGTAAATGCATGCATACCTGATAGTACGATGCGGCCTAAGCTCTGTTCTTGCTGCAGTAAGGTCCTCACCTTTGCCCTTTGTTGCTTCCTCTTCTCAGGGTCCCCCTAACTACAACACATATGCAGGTCTGCAAAGTAATCAGATTCCCATCAAGGTTTGTCCCTCCAAGCAAACGCTCTTCAGTCCTCCCAGCAGCCTCCAATCTCTGTCCCAAAGCTTTCCCACTATTCTTTTAGATTAAGAAGCAAATCCCTCCTCTAGGGCTTTCCTTTTGTCTGACAGCCTTGAAGCCTGCTACACTCTCATCTCTGCTTTCCAACAGCGGTTATTTCCCTCTTTCCTGGACTATTGGACACTCTCAATGTTAACAATGAGTTTCTCTACTCATTTATTTCTGTCTCTTCTCCTCTTTCCTCTTCCCCTTCTCTGTGTGCTTTTTTTTTCTTTTCTGCTGCCTTTGCCTATGTTCTTTCCACGTTGCATCTCAGATGGTCTTCCCTCGATATGACCATGGCTTTCTCTCTGGAGAGCAGTCCGGCAGCTTTCAGAGACGCTTTCTGAAGGTAGACCTCGACCAAGGCATGTGTGAACTTTTAACACATTAATCAACCTGTCTTATTCCTGTTCTAACCAGCCACCCATCTTCTTTCTTTCTCGCCTTCTACTTTTCTCTTCACTTTGCATTATTGATTTCTTGTTTTATTACATATGAATAGTTTTAATGTGTGTGGGGGGGGCTTTTTGGGTGAATCTGTTTGCATTAAAGTTCTAAAGCATCTTAAGAAAATTTGAGAAGGAACCACACATGTTCAGAGAGGCTCGACAAATGTGTGCTTTCCATTACACAGGGGATAGAAGTGCTTTGTTGGTGACAGTTTAGTTGCAGTCTGAGTTAGCAGAAACATAATAATTATCAGTGAAAGGAAATAAGCTTTTAGTCTTTTATTTAAGAGTCTCCATGAAAGGGCTTGTTATACCATGTAGCTTACCGCAACAAAGCAAACCGTAGTGCACCACATGTCTCGAGCTCATGTAGAGCTCATTGGTGCAGAGGGAGTGTCACCATGTGACATAGAGAAGTGCAAGACTTTCAGGGCGTTCATCGTTTCTATTCAGCACAAATACAGGGGTGGAATTCATTACAGAGAGACATGTTAGCAGTTAGATGTAAATTAAGTAATGAAAGGTTTGCTAATAGGTGTTGACAGTTGGATTTGCCTTTGTGACGCATTAACAGAAAAAAATCTTTAAAACAGACATTGTTTTTCAAAATAAAAAACCACCTAATTAGGGACAACTAGCAAATTAAACTACATGCTAAATGTGAGAAAGCACAAATAGAATTTTTAACAATGTATAAAAGACCTGCTTGGTTCATTCTGTGGATTGTAATAGAGTAATTTAAGACTCAGATGAATAGTTAAATGTGAAAGTAGACCATCGTAGATGGAGGATTCACAACATGCCGTGGTGTTCTTGCAAGCTAGTCTTCTGTGGCATGTTGCTTTCATTTTTAAGACTACAACTTCAATGTTTTAAAGTTCTCTACTCTCAAAGTGTTGTTTCTAGTTGTTTCAGATGTTCTCTTAAAAACAACTTAGTGAACCCACTGCATGCCCAGAAACAAGCTACAGATAGAAAAAGTTAGCAGCTAGGTGGTTAGCTTTGGGGAGCTAAAGAGTTATTTCCTTCAAGAGTTTGTGGTGAACAGAGACAGAGTCTTGATGAATATTGGACTTAAATGCAAACATGACTGTAAGAACATGTAAAAGTTTCCGCCTGCCATTTTTTATGTCTCATGAAAGCTGTTAGCATTCTTACAGTGCTTTCAACTGGCACATCCATAAACTGTTGCTTTTCCATGACTAAAATCACATTACCTCTGTTTTATTTTGGGGGTTTTTTTGTCATCAGGGCGACCAAGGCCAGGCTGGACCGGCTGGTCCTCCTGGTCCCCCAGGTCCACCAGGTCCAAGAGGCCCCCCTGGGAACACAGGCAAGGACGGGCCTCGTGGCCCTGCTGGAGAGCCGGTAAGAGCTTCTCTTCGTGATGCTAAATGAACACAAATTACACCAAACAATTCACCCACATGCTCAGTTACTGTTATTCTCCTCCTCCTCCATCATTCTCCCCCTTTTCCTCACCCTCCACCTTAGGTTACACCACAATGAATTCAGTCACTTAAAACACCTCAGTCATCAGGGTGATGTTACCTCGATTTTGCTGACCTGATTGGGTTCAACCGCAGGGTGTGACAGATTGCAAATTGTGATTCTTTGTGTGTCTGTGTATGTGAATTTTAAAACATCGATTAAGGGGCAAAGGTTTGTGTAGTAAATTGTAGTGAACCCTGATTCTCATTCTTCCGGGTTTGCCAGTGAGCTGCGGCTTACCTACAAGCTCCCAGAATAGCAGCTCTACTGCTGCTCATCTGTTTTGTGTAAGAAAGAGACCACAAAGATCTCCATTGCGCCCCCATTCTCCCACCCTCCTACCACCACTGTGTCGCTGTGCACCCCTGAAACAGATATGGCACTGTGGCGAGTTCATGGGCAGTTTTCCTGGCCTGACCAAACAATAGATGCGCTCCTTGCCTGAGGCAGTTTATGTTTCTCAAAATGCCTTTTTCCCAGAGTTCAGCTCATATGCAGTAGCCGCTAAAAGCTGTGGTTAAAGGATGGAGGAGGGAGAAAGTGCCTATGTAGGTAATTTTTGTTTATCCGAAAGAAGAGATGAATGCTCTGTTAAATTCAACTGGCACAAGAGAGCAACAGGATTGAAGTGAAAAATGTTGGTTTCACTGAGAGCTTATGCAGACCCCCCCAAAAAAGAACAGATCAGACGCTGACTAAAACCAGACGGATCCAAGAGAGGGGCCCATCCTGTAACCTAGTCGATTTTCAAATATATTCTCTGAGTCCGAGTTGATCAAAAGGCATTGCAAAACCCAAACAGCAAAACAAAGCAGAGCGCTGCTAAGAGCCGCTCCATGTTGTGGGCAGATGTATGAGCGAGCCGAGCGAGAGAAAGTGAGCCAGCCTGCCAGCGTGTGTGTCCCTAGTCATTTGTGTGTAAGAGGGCAAATAAAGGAATGACAGCTCAATTGAAGTTAGAGCTAGTTTCTTCCTCTGCTGTTTGGCAACATGGAAAGTTCTGTGCTGGGTGTGTGCGTGAATAGTTTTCCTAATATTTCAACATATCTGGATTCAGGCAATCTTTTTCAGTAAATTTACTACCGTTTTAAAATTGGAAGAGTATCTGACATCTGAACTGCTCTTCATCCATCCTTTTTTTGCACTCGGGATAAAAGAAGTGCTGAAAATTATTTGCAACGGTGATTTGTATCCCGCTGCTGCAGAGGGAAGATCAAAAGATGAAGAGGACGTAAGAGGGGTAAGAAAAAGGGGTTAAAAGGCTCCAGGAGCATCTGAGGATGGAAATAAAAGAGGAGCACGGAGCAGTGGAGAAGATCTGGATGACAGTTTGTGTTTGCTGGCAGAGAGCAAAGAGAGCAGCTGGGAAAGCTCTAAGCAGCTTCTGCACATTATTGTAAAATATGAGGATAGAGCAGAAGGCTAATAATCTCCAATTTATACCAAGCATTTATCCCAGTGCACTCAGTGATCAGGCAAACCTGATAGCACAGTGTGTGTGGATGTGTGTGGATGGCTCTTGCACAAGATCCCACTGAGCTGTCTGTGCCATGGATGACTTCATAGCAGATGTTGATCTGCTTCAAGCGCACATCCACCTGGCCCTCACAAACAACCACAATAACACTGTTTACCTAAATAAGCCAAATGTACAGATGCTTGAAAGTGGATATGGGAAACTACCTCAGTGTTTTTGAAAAGCTGGGGCTTATTTCTCATCATACACAAAGTCCTGGTCAGAGTTATAAAGAAATCTCCTGCTAATGGCCAAAAAAAGGTGATAACTTTAACAAAATATTAACAGAAGGTGTCTCAGTGTTTATTAGTGTTTTCTCATTTGGTGGCTGGACGATGATAGTCAGGAGCTCTTAAAACTTGGTCCAAAATATTTCATTGTTGTTTAATCAGGTTGAAAGTTTGAGGCCAAATGTACCACTCTTGAATCATGAAGAGCACAAAGCATCTGATGCAAACTTTCAATGATTTTCAACAGCTTGACTTTACTCAAAGAAAGCTGTTAACATATTTTACTTTTATTCAGCCTGTCAAAAAATCTGATGATGTTTATCTGTGGTGACAGCATCTGGCTGTTGGCTGTTGTGGATATTTACTGTGTTTGTATACAGTTGTTGGATATGTCCTGTACTACATGTTTTTATGGTTTTCTCGACTTTTGATTTTTGTTCAAATGTGTGACTACAGTATTTTACAAAGATAATGCAAACACAGTTGTGTTGTTTTGTTGTGTGCTTTATTCCCCCATACCTTTTCATTTTGAGCCATCATGGACACCCACTCACACACTGCACCCCTGCTGACAATAAAGGTCTATGAAAGTTCTATACCGAGGCCCCAGCGGTGATGTCAAGACTGAGCCGATAAGTTTTTAACTAAATCAAGCCCATGGAGTATATTTGCCATGTCTTGTTCAACACTGACATCTAGTGGCCAAAGTGATGAAACTCTTTAAGGACGACCCATCAGGAGTTCAGAGTGTAACTCGAGTTTCTTTTCTGTCCTCAGGGTTTTCCAGGTCGAGATGGTCTTGAGGTAAGTGTAGCCAAAAGAAAGAAAGAAAAGAGGAAGTCAATTTTTTTTTCTTGTAACACTACAGTCAATGTGTGGGATTGATTGTTCTATCTTGATGATAATGGTAACCAATATGTTTCTGTTTCAGGGGTCGCAGGGATTGCCAGGGAAGCCGGTAAGATCAATAATAGATTATTCACCGTGACTTGACCTGCTTGTTTTGTTAATTTCCCTTCAAATGTTCTACTCCAAGTAACATATGACCAAAAGTTTGTACTTTTAATATTTACTGACATCATGAACCAACAGGGAGAGGATGGTGAGCCAGGCTACCCAGGACCACAGGGCCCTCCAGGACTAAAGGTACTATTTACCTTCCTTTTCTTTTATCTTGCATCTTGATTATTTTGTGTATCTACATTGACATGTTTTTTTCCTAAATATTTCCTGTGTATTGAAACAGGGTGAGCCAGGTGCAGGTGAAAAAGGAGAGAGAGGCATGGATGGACTACCAGGATTTAAGGTAGAAGATTGATCTTAATTATCATGAATAACATGCAAGTTGATTATTTGTACTTTAATTTGGAAAAAAAGTTAATTTGTATTGTCTGTGCAAGTTTTATCTCAATATTTCATATATGTGCTCGTCACAGGGAGACAAAGGAGAGACAGGAGAACATGGACCACAGGGACCCATGGTGTGTAAATGACCCAATTTGAGAACCCTCATGAGTCATTCTGCTGCATATTGATAAACATTAATACTTCCATGTCCTTACATACCCATCCTTATATACCCATCCTTAATTTCTCTGTTTTTCCACAGGGTTATCCTGGTGAAAAAGGTTCCTCTGACGTAATTGACTTCAATGGGAAGCTTCTAGATGCGATCCAGGTGAGTAACATTACAGTTTCATTCACACCAGATTTATGGATACGTGTATCGTGATCATGTAGTCCATGAATTTGTAAATGAATCATTAGTAAGACATCAGGGAAAACTCTAACAAGACCAGAAGTAAAACACCAGTGTGGAAAGAAACACATCTGATAACCACAAAACTGAACCTGCTGCCATTTCCTCCTGACAGGCCATCAACGCCATCAGCGTTTCGGTAATCTGCTGTTGTG
This sequence comes from Notolabrus celidotus, assembly GCF_009762535.1. NCBI lineage: Eukaryota > Metazoa > Chordata > Actinopteri > Labriformes > Labridae > Notolabrus > Notolabrus celidotus. The sequence continues at coordinate 16,740,880 of NC_048279.1, read as the reverse complement.
TCTGCATGTTTTTTTATGGTGTGATCAGACACTAACACATATAATAATGCTAAGACCTACACAGGCCTTCACAAGCACACACCCTGTGCGTATCCACACCTTATCTGACCTGCTACCTGTGGATGTGTGTGCTTTTGTAGATGTATTGAATGTCACTCTGGAGGCCACATTTAAAGAGTTTTCTGAATGTCCTTGGTTACTGAAGTCCACCAGGCTCGCTTGGGTATTCATCTGGGTGAAAAGAATACAAAAGAGGGATCAAACAGAGAGAACCAGCAAATAAAGTCCAGCTGTGCTGCTCTATCAGATAACACAGAGCTTTGAGATGCATGCTTAATCATGCAGAAAAATCAACAGCCTTTGTTTTATTGTCCTGAGTGTTTTCATGCCACGTATTGAATTTGCCTCACAGAATCAGTGGTTATAACTCACTAAAGGGCTGCATGGTGTTTTTGTGTTGTTGCACATAACTCAATGAATGCATGAGGAGGGTGCACCGGATAACATGGGAGGGAACCCCTCATGGTCTCCCCAGTCTCAGGTTCATATTCCTTTCTTTATACACAAGGGCCCTTGATTCTTCAGTGTACCGTGCTACATGCTAATAACAGATGGATATCTCCGTGGTTGAGGGTGTTTTTGATTTAAAACCAGTGCGCATCAGGCCCCTTTGGACCTGATTTGAAACGGGCCCTTGCATAAAACAGCAGCGTGAGACAGTTACAGAGAAGTTGGTGAAAACATGAACCTGAGATTTTATCTGAAGTCTCATGCCAGCGTGGATCAGTTGGCAGCGAATCACACGCATGCTGTTGTTCAGAGTAATATCCATGCAGCAGGGGAGTGCTCACTGGCCACCCAGCCTGTTATAATCCTTTCACTTGTTTGTGTGACAAGCCATGTTGGTTTCATCTAAGTTGAAATTTGAGTCAGTGGTGAACTTGGTCTATAGCCATGTTGAAATTGTTCATTTGTTTCATCTAATTTCACGGCATTTTGTGTAATTATTTGCATGAGTAACCTTCACTTTTCAATGATGGAATATCTCACATCAAACAGTTGTTTATAAACATGTTTTGGTTTCCATGAATTCAATAAAGACATAAAAGCGGTAGAAATATTCTAAAAAAGTAGAGAGGATCAGCGTGTTCACCTGTATGAGGAATAATAGGTTCCTGTTTTATTGCTTCAAGATGACCGAAGACTTCAGAGGGAGAAGCAACAAGTGTAACTTTGTGGACGTAGAGGTTAAGGAGCGTGATTTAAGACCCTGTCACTCTTTAGCCAGCAGAGAAAGAGGCATTGGATGGATATGCTTTGCTATAAAGCTGCATGTATGTATGAATATTTCAGTCTCTCTCCATTAGTGCGGTAGTCTCATGTTGCATCCAAACAATCAGCAGGATGGAAAAAGATTCCAGGCTATTGTGTGGTACAGACCACAAATAGCACTGTTTTACAATCTGTAAGGTAAAATTACTTCAAGTCGCATGTGTTCAGCAAACAGAGTGAACGAAAGAGCTTTGTTTACTGTCGGGCTTGCTCTGTGAAATCCATCAGCCTTGTTGTTTCTTTTTGGGTTGGCCCATCTTCAAGCCTCTTGGTTGAATTCTGAGAGTTCCCAGTTTTTCCCACAACCTTGATAAACAGAATAAGCAGCCATGTATATACAAAGTGTCTCTGTGACCATCTGAAAATTGCAGATGTATTTAAAGCGGATATAATCATTATTTTTCATGTTAATACTGGATCTCATGGCTGCTTGTATAGGAGAGGGTTCGTCAATGGTTGAAAAACCTCTTTGATTCTCTCTGTTGTTCCCCTCAGGTATGCAGAACTTTGCAACAAACTCTGTTCTTGCTTTCACACAGCTTCACTGTAAAGTTAATTCACACAAACATTTACAGCACAGAAAGCTTTGAAAAGTCACTGTAAGCTGCTCATATTAAGAGTTCAGCAGCCAAAGAAACAGAAATCCAGATTCCAGTCTATGAAGTGGATGCAAAGAAAACTGCAAATGTGTGTGTATATATATATATATATATATATATATATAGTTGCTCTGTTGCTGCTGGGTATACTAAAAAGCAGCTGTCTTTAAAAAAAAAGAGCTCCATATCATCTCCACAAGGTGATGATCAGCCATACATGTTTCAACTGCCCCCAAGTGGCCAAAACAGTTATAGCAGGTCCAAAATGAATTAAATATTAAACATCGGGAGATTTGACACTCCAACTAGACATGTATATTAACCTCTCTATTTCTGTTTCTTTTTGTTTCTCCTTCTAGGGCCAACCTGGACCACCTGGACCCCCAGGACCTGCAGGGGAAAAGGTAAGGGGTTCTGTCATCACGCATGCACTACCAACACCTATGTATGGTGTTGATATAAATGTAGGTAGATTTTTTGCTATAACTGAGGGAGTCTCTCCTCTCTTGCAGGGCGAGCTTGGTTTACCTGGACTGGCTGGAGTTGATGGGCAAAAGGTCTGAGAAAGATGAAAAAGTGACACACACACACACACACACACACACACACACACACACACACACACACACACACACACACACACACACACACTCACACACACACACACACACACACACACACACACACACACACACACACACACACACACTTACAAAGAGTCCATACAAGTGGCATTTGTTCGAGCTTAGATATACTGTATATATTCTTTACATCTTTTTGTCACTCAAGGGACCTAAAGGGGATATGGGTGAAGCTGGACCAGCTGGTGACAGAGGAGAGAAGGGGGAGATGGGTCTCTCTGGGCCTGCTGTAAGTAAAGACTGCAAAGAAGTTTCTTTGATATAAAAACAGAGAAATCAATAAACATGTTTGTCTCTGTTGCTCAGGCTATGGACGGGCAGAAAGGAGAGAAAGGCGACTGCAGAATGGACGACAACCTGGTCAGTGTGACACAAACAGAACGTCTAACAACATCAATTATGTGGAAATTTGTCATTAGGGTTTTTAAGCGTACATGACTTGTAGCTGATTAGCTAAACTGTGCAAAGATGCGGGAATGGTCCTTTAACAGGTCAATCATCCATGTACATGACATACATTTATCCACATAAGTGTTCAGCTCGAGTTTGACTCCAGTTATTTTAATAATGCTCAGGTTCAGATGATTTCCCAGCCAGGCCCACCTGGTCCACCTGGCCCACCTGGAGTACCCGGGTCCCCTGGATCCATGGTGAGTACTTCCACATCCTGAAAAAACATTTCTAGTTGCAACAAATGTTTGTAACTGTGGTTAATACATTTATTGTGCTCTTTGTTTTTCAGGGGCTGCATGGGATGCCTGGTCCTAAGGTAAGACTTTAGCACTAATCATTTATAGTAGCATGTTATGGAGGTGTTGTTTGGTGCTCAGGGTTCATGTGTTCTCATGCAGGGTGAGCCTGGATATGGGATGAAGGGAGACAAGGGGGAAGGTGGTTCTCCTGGGCTCAAAGTGAGTGACCCTGATCCTTGGTATTTTGTGATGAGACATGCTGAGTTTACACGATACAGTGGTTTTCATTTATGTTTCTTGTTACCCTTTGTCTCCCTGTGATGTTACAGGGATTCGACGGCCTAAAGGGATCATCAGGGTTGGTGGGTCTTCCAGGAGCAAAAGGAGAAAAGGTAAGCATCTGATGATCTACCTCACGTTTTACGACGTCTCTTTTTTATTGTGTTGTTGTGGAATAAAACATACATCATGATTTATATGAGTGGACTTGTGTTTGCAGGGCAGACCAGGAGAGCCTGGACTAGATGTGAGAATTTCACTTAAAGTTTTAGATCTTTTTCAATTAAATTATTTTAAATTTAACCTGCATCCAGTGTTCAGCTACTTTCTGACCAGTTTGTCCTTTCATGTCCAGGGTTTCCCGGGGCTGATGGGGGAAAAAGGTGACCGAGGGGATAGAGGGGACAAGGTTTGTACAGACCACAGAAAGAAATATTCTAATTTTAATAGTTGAAATACAATCAGTAGAATATCTTTAATTGTTGCTAAAGACATTATAAATATATTTTTCGAGACATGTAATGATTCTTAATGACACAAGTGTGTTTAGTTTAGTTTTGATTCAGTGATACTATGAGAGGAATTCATGAGTGTGTTTTCTGTCCTCTTTAAACCCAGGGTGACAGGGGATCGGTGGGAAAAAGAGGTCTGAAGGGCCAGAAGGGAGAGCAGGGTCCTCCAGGTCTGGACCAGCCTTGTCCTGTGGTATGTAACACACACACACGCACACGCACACACACACACACACACACACACACACACACACACACACACACACACACACACACACACGGTGTAATAATGCACATTTGGACTGATTTACTTCTCAGCAGTCCTGTCCCTTTTTGAACATCTATAATTTCCCTGCTTCCTTCTCTCAGCACACTCTCTATCGTCTTCTCTGTTTTTCTTCCTTGTTGCTGTGAATGTGTTACCGGTTCTTGCTGGCAGGGTTGTGATGACACTAAAGGTCTGTCTAAGGAGGCAGAGCTTTCTTCCTCTTCACCCCCTCTTGCTCCTTCTGGCCCCGAGGCCCCCTGTCCTTTGGTACAGTATCTCTGCCTTCTTCCTTTTCCTGTATTATCACTGTTTATGCATCTACTGCAGCTCTTACCCTTTTCCATCCTTGAAGCTCTGTATTGCATTTGCTCTTACACTCACATGTCATGTCTGTCTAGTTCAGGGTTTTTCTGTTGAGAGAGAGACAAATAAATAATACAAATAATTGCTTTTAATTTGGGGATCAAACATTTGGTAGATTTCAGGTTCGTAAAATTTCACATCACTTTTTCCAGCATTAAAAGAAACACATTTGTTATCCTAAAATGCAAATATTTGGGCTTTTTGAAATACAAAAGCAATCACATGAATATATAGAAATGAAATGACAAAAGATGAAACGTGCAGCATCCACTCCATGACCGGCTCCCACAGAGACAAGAGGACAAACAGACTATCACAGAGTAACAGCAGCAACGTAAAGTCACACTGAATATTACAGAACTGAAAGGGTGGACATTTGGAGTTTTTCTTTTATGTGTCGTCTATACACATGTGCATGGCTGTATGTGCAGTGACTTGTGTTTTTAGATGCGTATGTGTTTAGGTTTAGTAAATATGTATTGGTAAATGTGTGTACTCTGGAAATGTACAGTTAGAAAGGCAAAATTAAAGTTAATCACAGGAGCTTTAAATGGAGAGATATGAGACTGGCACCAATCAATCACAAAATGAGGAAATGAGAAATCTTCCTTTTCCAAAATTCAGGTAACAAAAATGAAAAATTGGGATTTAAACAATCAAAGTATTTGAGCCCTTTTTTTCTTATAACCTGTTTTGCTTGGGGTATATTTTTTACAGTTCAGCCTCTACTATGCTTTATTTGATCGCCTCATTATGCTGGTATTGTGTCCACGTTAATGATACACCTGTCATTGATATTTCAATGAGCTGGAGATTAAACTGTATGTCTCTGTAAGAATGCTTCACATTACACTTACAACTGTTTTCCCCTTTCTGCAGGGGCATGATGGGCTGCCCATACCTGGCTGTTGGCACAAGGTGAGTGTGAGTTGGACCAATATTGGTGACTGAGGAAATATCTCATTCAACATCAGAAAGCGATTTACACAGTCAGCGGATCGTAACAAGCTAACATGATCTGCAATCAAAGCATTCACTGATATTAATAGTTGTGTGCATTAAATTAATTGCTTGAATCTGATTTAAAACAGGGGCATTTTGTAAGTACACTACAATGTGTGAGCTTGTTGCTGTGCAGCATGAGTGTTTTAAATTAATGTGTGAATTTGGATATGCTACTAAAAATGTAATCTCTACTCTTCTTTTTTGCAGTGATGACTAACCAGCAGCATGGGATCTGTACATATTGATATGGTATATATTGCAATTGAATACAACGCCAACAACCAGCTCCCTTTTTTCCAATTTTTCATAAAACATTTTATATAATATATTGAGATTTTTAATAAGGACATTTTTGAGTCAACAGTATTATGAAACATTTTTTTTTAACTGAAGAGAGCCAGTGTTGTTGAGAAAGTAGCCATAGTTTGGAAGAGAAGAAACTCAACAGGCAGCGGGACTCTTACTTTGAAGGACAGTCCAGATGACGGCGTTTCAGCGCCTTGACCGTCTCGCTGCCTTACTAACAAAGTCTGACTCACTGCCTGAATGTAATCCTGAACGCTGTTTGGATATGACAGTGTGTGCAGTCTCACAGATGGATGGATGCTTTGTGGATGGACAGATCTCTTACCTGTTGCAGATGGAGGAGTGTTGGTTGGGTCAGTGCTCTCTTCTCCTTTCTGTGTTTTCAAAAAGGAGGAAATGTCAAGGCAGAAGCTGAAACGTAAGCGTCTCTCTCAGCCCTGAAGGGATGCGGAGTACTGGCAGAGAAAGGACACGGTGGAAGACAGAGAGCACGGTGGGCAGATTGGCTTTCTATGGAAGCAGAACGAGCCATGTTCTGCCCTGGTGTCACACTGAACACTCAGATCCTGCGTTATTGAAACTCTCCAGGGAGGGGGCGACAGAGAACATTGCATTTCCACGTTCACCTGAGAGGAAAAGACACACCTGAGGCTAGGTCAAAGTTATATGGGAGTAACTGATGTCACAGGCACATATGGAAGGATTTACTGCACAGAAAATGTGGTGGCTCTTTTGTTAAGTTTTTAACTAAATGATGCATGATCATAACAGGACGCAGTGTTGTTTAGCAGCCTGACAGTTTTATATGACTTGTGGTCCCTTACTGAAACTTTAAATCACATTTTTATTTACACCAGCCAGTCATTTCTCTCTTTATTTGAACAAGCCACTCTGAAAAGTCAAAAAGTCTACCTGTTTATGACCTACACTTGTGGCAACAACAACTTATATGTTTTGTTTTATTTTGTTACTTTCGTAGCGACTCTTGTCAAGTTTTATTTTGCATTCCTGTGCATAACTTGGAAGGATCCATTGACAGTATTCATGATGTGTTTCAGTCGCCTTGATGTATGACTGCAAATCAGAAGACTTTCTTATGCATTTTCATTTTCAACTGATCATTATCATTTACTCACTGATGAAGATGTGTTTTGTTGCTGTTGCCTGTTTCTTGGACAACAGTGTGAGTTCTTGCTGCTGACTTTTAATGTGTGTTGTTTGTTTGATATTTTTTAATCCGTTGTAGTCATTTGGACTAAAGGACTAACAGACTAAAGAATGACATTTGAATCAATTTTATACACAATCATTGTTTTTGTAGCGCTATTATACATTTCTACACATCAATACCTTAACACAGGTTTATAATGTCAGTTATTCTGCATTTTGTGCAACTGCTTTTTTTTAATCACAAAGATTGCAGTCATTTCTACATGATGACTATCATTGATGTGTTAGGGGGATTATTTCTCTCAGATGGAATTACTTCTTGGTGCTTACATTCTTTTATGTATCTGTTATCTACTTTACTCTGCATGGTCACATGCAAAATCAGACACATGTCCACAGAAACAGATGTCCACAGAAACACATGCATCTTTATACAGTTTACCAAAATTCAGTTTCTTATAAATTTGTCTTTGTGTAAACATGGCACAGAGAAGTGCGTCCCTGTGCTTTATGTATGTTTTTTTATGTAGAAGCTGCTCCAGACCAATGGACGAAGATTAATAAAGTTGTTTGAATTGAATTGAAATGGAAAATGATGTATAACTTTCCTTGTGGACATCTGTATATTCTGCCCTGGTATTTGTGCTACTTTTTAATACGATAATATTCAGCACTTATATGTTTTAAGATTACCTTCTGGTTTATGTGACACGTGACTGTCGAGCATTCTTCTGCAATGTTTGCATTGTTAGCCTAAATATGAACGGTCAGAATGTTTGTTGTTTTATTGTCACTCTTTGCGGCATTCACAAGTTTAAATAAGATCAGCAATGTTTGAAGACATTTTAGTTAGATTTAAGTCACAATCTTCAAATAACTCAGAGGAACACTAAGAGGTATGTGATGGGAGTGGAGTTTTCTATTGCCAGTCTGCAGATTGTTCAATGTGTTAGCTGGATAGCACTAATGGTTTAGAAACACAACACATATTGGTAGCTCTGACTTTCTTGTTTTTTTAATAATGAATATCCTCTAGGAGACCAGCAAACTGGCACCCTGTAAGAATCAGTTTCACTCATATCCAGCTCTCAAAATGACAATGAGTAACATGTAGCTGTTTTAGCCTTAGGGTTTATCTTACAAAGTTGAATAACTGACATCACACACAAACAATTCCCATATTAATGAGACGAAAAGATTGTGAAAATTTCACTAAATGGTTTACAAGAGAAAGTTACTTTCAAGGTATTAAACCAACACCCCACCTCTCATTTATATGTCTTTAAATATGTTCCAGGAGTGCTATTTGAAAAGCTGTACATTAACTGCACATCATTAAGCTAAAGTAAAACAGCTGAGGAGTTATATTAAACACAGATTGGTTTAGCTTGACTTTATTTCACTGAGAGCTGATGGTTATCTGATACTTCACATTATTACATGTGTTTATTTCTTTTACAGATTCTGTCAGTTTCAGTATTATGGCATTGAGAGTCTGAACACAGTTTGGTGTTTTGGAAAGTTTCTATATTATCATGCAGTATTAGCTTGACTTTGTGAGATTGTTTTTTTTTCGGATGTGTATTTGGTTGTAAAAGAATTAAGCTATTTTTGTAATTGTCTAAAAATGTGTAACATGAAATCTGGTCAAGTAAACATGTAGACTGAAGTAAACTCATGAGTTCTGTGTTGCTTTTTTTCTTTTGTTCTTAAATGATAATCATGTTAAGTTGTTTAGTTTCAACCTTTTACCACCTCACACTTATATTCATTCATTATTCATACAGACATGGAATCATTTAAGAAGGATTCAAAATGATTTGTTACCATCCAAAAAAAAGAATTAATGTGGTCAAAGAAAAAGACAAGCGTCTCTACAGACAAACAAACAAAGTAAAGCATATAAGTATAGAAAAGAAACAACCTTTGCTTTTCTGGTTCTACATGTTAATGATAACTAGTATTTAGTAGAAATGAAGACAAAACAGACACCAGTTGAAAGTAAAGGAGCAGACAACACTGTAAGGAAATGTGATGTATGACTGCTATGAATCAAATAAACATGAAAATATAAAATATGATGAATTTGAATTGACTTGCAACCATTAGGCTTAGTAAATTATAACTTTGACCTCATGAATAGCAAATATTTACAACCCACTATTTGGGAACCTTTTGATACCAAATTTTACAACAATCCATCTGGTTCTAAATGAAAAAAAAAAAAAAAAGTTGAAACTGTTAACCTGCCATATAAAAATAAGAGGCTCATTTAAACCAGTGCATATTTTATACCCAAGGGACAATCAGTCTCTGCCACCCCCAGGGTGCTGGTTAACTCTGACATGCAAGAAAGATGAAAATCAAAAAGCATTAAGTTCACTCTGATCAACAAAGTGTCTTGTCCTCTATGTGTTGAAAAAGGCACCTGTGTATTATAAAACTCCAATTTATGAACAATGCAGATATAAATTATTGTGTTTCTCCTAAAGGCAAAGATATGTGCTCTCAATTATACAAGTTCTATCAAATAATACATAAACATTTCCACAAATTATTCCCATGTGTCCTCAAGTTTCACAGCTGAATGAGCTCATTGTTTTACAACTAAACAACGTGTTACACAGTTGGTTGTGGGGTACACACAGAAACATTGGAACAAAGGCAGACAAGGTTGCAGTCCACTCCAATTGTTAACGGCCATGAGTTTTATGTTTTTGATTTGGAAAAAAAGCTAGTTTTGAAACAACAATGACCTTAATTTCACAATTTAATTGTGTGTGACTTTCGAAGTAGTGCCACGTTTTATATAACTACTATCATTTATTGTCAAATACCGCATTGACTTCAAGATCCTTATTCTCATATCCAAAGACCTCCATACCTCTCTGATCTCCTCACACTCTCAGAACGTCTTCCTCCATGCTCCTCACTGTACCCCATGCTCGCTTAACCTCCACGGGATCTCGAGCATTCAGCTGAGCAGCCCCGTCTCTGAAACTCTTTACCACTAACCATCCATAAGTCTGACTGTCTTCCAAGCTTCAAATCCCGCCTCAAAACCCACCTTTTCAATACTGCATATTCCCTGTAAACCATGTGCCTTTTTTATTGCATTTCATCTTTCCATTCATTGTGTTCTTTTCATATTATATATCCTTTGTTTTATCGAGTACTTTTATACCAAGTCTGTTTTATTATCATTACATTTGTATAGTGATCTTGAGTGTCCTGAAACGCACCCATAAATACAATGTATTATTATTAGTATTATTTCTTTCACAATTCTTTTTATTGATTTTATAATTACAGTGCATGTAAGCATTGACAGTGTAAAAAAGGAGATACAAAGAGTGTGTGCACCAATGGCAGTACTTCAATACAACGCAATACAGAAATTTTACTGGCCTTTTTAATGACCATAACCCTAAGCCCATCCCACCCAAACCTCACATTGCTTACGTAAGAAAAAAAACAACAACAATCATCCTTAACTAAATAATACAAAAGAAACCACTTATAAACAAATAATTAAATAAAGATACAGTGGACAATTGGAAAAGAAACACAAACAGGCAGACCAAATTAGGTAAAATAAATAAATAAATAAATAAATAAAAGGTTAAATAAATAAAAGGTTAAATAAGCATTATTATTATTATTATTATTATTATTATTATTATTATTATTATTATTATTATTATTTATTTATTTATTTATTTATTTATTTATTTTATTATTATTGAATGCATCTGAAACTTAAAGGTTTCTTTTCATCTGGTAAATTAATGGTTATTCATTGGTTTTCTGGTACAAATATAGATTTAATAAAGTTTTAATATTAACTGTAATTATTGTATTAATCTACAAGATAGTGTCGTCTTCAAAAAGTCAACACGAATATAACATTTCTCCAAAAATAAAGAACAAATCAATGTCGTATTTATGACTAGTAAAATAAGTATGAAGTCCACATTTCCCAGAATCCTTTGCGGGCGGGTGACCTCTCATAGTTTTAGCATCCGGGTTTGAACTTCCTTTTCCTCTGTGCCTGGTGCGATGAGGACCTAGGTTTTTCGGGACCTCTGAAAAATCCGAATCCATCCTTGTAAAAGGCACCACCGAACTTCGCCAAAATGACCGAGCAGATGACAGTGAGGGGGACCCTGAAGGGGCACAATGGATGGGTCACCCAGATCGCTACTACGCCCCAATATCCCGACATGATTCTGTCGGCGTCCCGAGGTGAGGCTTCCCCGCCGGGTCTGCCAACATGGCTACGTTCGCATTTGTCAGCGAGTTTGTTTGCTGGTATAACGGGAGACAGACTAACGTGCTGGCGTCAGTGACATGAAATACGTGTATACCGTCACTAGTGTATTACAGAATGATATAATGAGTTATGTTACTACAACATACTGTGCACGGCTCACGAGAAAGACGCCGGTCAGCTAAGCTAGCAAGCTAACGTTATCTCTCGTCATGTGTAAGTCACTCAGATCCCCAAATTCACCACGTGTGTATTTGACCCAGCATCAAGATCTGGATAAGACTTGGTTTTAGCTATAGCTCCAAGGGCGGTGATGAAACTTCCAATGCCAACTGTATTCTTTGATGATAAAGAGGCTGTTTCTGAGCTCTGACATGGACACATTTGTAGACATCAATTTCAGCTGTATTCACTTACTGTGTCATGATATACTTCACACGTGTGATATCATGCAGTAGTGTTGTAGTTAAATGTCACTTTATGCTCATCAACCTCTGAACTTGAGTTGGTTACACTAGTTGATTCTTTGACAGCTTCCCTTAATGAGCTCTCAAGACATGATTGTAATATTTGCCACATCCTGAATGATGTCTGGATTTGAGACTAAAAATAATTTCTGTTTCAGACAAGACTATCATCATGTGGAAGCTGACCCGTGATGAAACCAACTATGGCATCCCTCAGCGCTCCCTGCAAGGCCACTCTCACTTTGTGAGTGATGTTGTGATCTCCTCAGATGGGCAGTTTGCTCTGTCAGGCTCCTGGGATAAGTCCCTTCGTCTGTGGGACCTCACCACGTAAGTGCAGGTGTAGAAGTGGTTTGGATGTTGGGAGTCGTTGTAAAGGTGGCTGCCTAAGTGTTTGTCATTGCTGCTTAACACTGATCTAAATAGAAGTTGATAGAAAAAAGAGACAAACTTGTTAGAAATAGGGATGGTCCTTAATTCCCCAGTAAGTAAATTAAATCCAGTTCAACAGATAAGTCTCAAAAGTATGCAAACTGTCAATGAGGCACAGAATCATTAGTTTGGCTTAACACTTACTTAAAATATATTGTGTGAAGCCTATTAAAGAGCTCTTTATAATAGTTCATTACATTCTTCTAAGGAGTAATGAATGACTATATTGCTGCTTGGCTGTGTGGCACCTAGCTTGGCACTGGATTGGCCTAGCGGCATATCACACGCCTCATGTTCAGAGGCTTCACAGTCATTGACGAGGGTGGCCTGGGTTCTATTCTACTGTATGTAATTCCCTGCTCTTCCTCCCAGTTTCAGACTCTTATCAGTTGTCCAATCTCTCCAAATGAAGTCACAGAAACTACTCAAAAGTATTATTAGAAACTAATAGTAGACCAACAAACTAAGTGGAAGTAGAAATACTTAATTCATCCTGGCCTAGATTGACCTTTTTGGGCTGTAAACTGTGGTGTGCTTGTCAATCCACTTTGAACATCATGGGCCAGGCACATATTTTGGAATACAGCAAAATCAACATGTGAGCATTTTCTGGTGAAAGTTGACAGCACAGTCAGTAAATTACAAGACTAGCAGCTTTTAAAAAACACAGCTGGTGCTATGGATAGTTGGATAGAATAGAAGTTACACTCAGTTGAGGAATCTGGCTTGCTAAATGCAGGATATAAGGAGAAGCCATACATTTGTATTGAGTCTCTTCATTCATACACCTATACATCGTACACTATAAGCACCTCCTTGGAAACATCAACCATCTCACACACACTAATAACCATCAAGCCACTCATTGGGTGATCTCCTGTTGCCAAGCACAGTGAACACACATTGAAATTTCTACTTATCCTCGCAACATCCATCGTCTTAACAATCGTCTCCTTAATATTTTTCAAAATCAACTGAAGAAGTTCAATGACTATTTCCTGAAACAGGTTTTCTAGTAAGTGGTATAAAGTTGTCATCCTGTCCTTCCATTCTGGCAGTGACACTCCATTGTGCAGTGTTTCAGGTGGCCATTGAGGCCAGTGTGGTGCGAAGAGACTTGATTAGAAATACACATCATAGTAAAAACAGTACATTTAAGACTCTTGGCTTAGAGTGTGTATTTGTTATCAGAGCTTTAATCATTTTGACTAGACCAGACACGTGCACATGCTCACTCCACATTTCTCTGAAATACAACAGTTGTGCTCATCTAAAATGTTTCGTGTGATGTTTCCCCAGTGGCTGCACCACCCGGAGATTTGATGGACACCAGAAGGACGTCTTGAGTGTAGCCTTTTCTGCTGATAACCGCCAGATTGTGTCTGGCTCAAGGGACAGGACCATCAAGCTGTGGAACACTCTGGGAGTCTGCAAGTACACCATCCAGGTGAGCCTCACCTCATGTAGTAATCATTGATATCTGTCTAAGTGGATTTTCATAGTGCTTAATAGCCTTTGCATTGCTTTAACACTTTTCAATTGTCCAAAAAAAGGTGTCTTGTACAAGTCATTGATGTTGGGTAAATCTTCTCAACTTACAGGACGAGGGCCATACTGAGTGGGCTTCCTGCGTGCGCTTCTCCCCCAACAGCAGCAACCCCATCATTGTTTCCTGCGGCTGGGACAAGGTGGTCAAGGTACGGAGTCGTTTCAACACCTTCCTTTTTGTTGGCTGTTAGACAAATTTAAATCCATAGCAATTGCTCTCAAATCCTCTCTCTATATAGGTGTCTTTGTTTATAAAGGAAAGCCCCACTTAGGCTTTTATTTTAGCAATATATGATGTTTTCCTGTCCTCGACTCCTAGGTTTGGAACCTTGCTAACTGCAAGCTGAAGACCAACCACATTGGCCACACTGGCTACCTGAACACAGTGACGGTCTCTCCTGATGGCTCTCTGTGTGCATCCGGAGGAAAGGTATGAAGATTTATGTTCCTCGAAACATTGGATCTACAATAGTCAATGTTGAAGGTATCAACTGTGATGTAAACTTCAAAAGCACCTGTCTTTCAATGATGATAAAAGAGGCTGTTCCTGGGTGTTGCCTAAAATGTCATAGTTCTGTGTTAATGGTGGTTGTAAAATTTAGTTTGAAACAAACTTTATAGTATAGTGACTGGTGTTCTTCATTTTGTATAGGATGGTCAGGCCATGTTGTGGGATCTGAATGAGGGCAAGCACCTCTACACCCTGGACAGTGGTGACATCATCAACGCCCTCTGCTTCAGCCCCAACCGTTACTGGCTGTGTGCTGCCACTGGACCCAGCATCAAGATCTGGGTAAGACTTGGTTCTAGCTGCAGCTCAAAGTGCGGTGATGAAACTTCCAATGCCAACTGTATTCTTTGATGATAAAGAGGCTGTTTCTGAGCTCTAACATGGATACATTTATAGTGATCAATTTCAGCTGTATTAACATCCTGTATCATGATATACTTCAAATTGTAACAGACTTTGCTTCCTTTTTTTTCCTCTTATGTAGGATCTGGAGGGCAAGATCATTGTGGATGAGCTGAGACAGGAAGTGATCAGCACAAACAGCAAGGCTGAACCTCCACAGTGTACTTGCCTGGCATGGTCTGCTGATGGACAGGTAAAATACAATATCTCTGTGCGACTTGTAAAAGATATGTGGCTAATTATTGTAGTGTAAACCCCAGTGATTATACCCATTCACTTTTATCTCTGATATCTAATGGTGACAGTCCTGCAAATATGAGGGGAACTACAAACACTTATTTGAAGGTCCTTATTAAAGGACTAATTATAATCTTAGTAATGGGTGGGCTAAGTAATAATCTGTGTTAATTTATTTTTTTCCCTTGTAGACCCTGTTTGCTGGCTACACCGACAACCTGATCAGAGTGTGGCAGGTCACCATTGGAACTCGATAAGAACGTTTCGTTGAAGCAACTTTGAATAAAAGACTGTTTAAAAAGAACACTTTGCTGTCTTGGCTTCTTTTTCTTTTTAATGATTTGAATTTTTTTTTTTTTTTTTTACAAACATTAAAATAAAGGCACACAATAACAATACAATAAAATTAAAAAATAAAACTGAACAAACAAAACTACAAAAAAACCAGACAAAAAACAAATTTGACAGTATTTGCAGCAAACAAAAACAGTGAACATAACTCGTCTAATGAGAGGAACATACTTGCCTTGGTTTCAACATTTTCTGATGTCTGATGAGAATTATATCAACATGTTTTCAGCATGAAGGGTTTTCCTTTTAATATTAAATTTAAACACATTTTGTAAAATAAGAGGAAACATTTTCAGATTTCATAGTTTGTCCAAATACAAGTTTGATTTATAACAGAATATTGAAGTAGAAAAACCTGAATAGGAAGGGATCTTTTTTTTCTGTTTATAGATTTAGATTTAGACAAGCTACCACATAATGTCCACGCAAGAAAATCACTGTCTCATAAAAAAAATGCTGGAATTATATATTTTAGCTTTATTTCAAAATAATAATACTTATTAAATTGTTTGAATTCATTTGCACGAGGCCCTAGTGATACCTGGATCGCGTTTTTGCACATCGTTATGTGTGACCTGCTCGGCTTTCCGTACACATACATTGGTATCCTAGCAACCCGAACAGAAAAAAGGACGCGGGAAGGTCGGAGCGAAATAGACTATTTCACAGAGCATCATCTAAACTTGGGTCCATCTACACTCAAGGATAAGTGTTACCTCAGATTTTCTTTCATCGAAGTCACAACTTTCCAAAGTCAATTTTTTTATTGAAATCTGTTGACTAGATTATTTTGATGCTAACGTAGAAGTTGGTGTAGCATTCAGAGGACAATGAACCAATCTACATATCCGCGGATATTTGTAGAAAGAACTCTGGCTATTATCAAACCAGATGCAATCGACAAAGCAGAGGAGATCGAGGACTTCGTTCTCAAATCGGGGTTTACTGTACTGCAGGTAAGTCATGAAATTTGTAGACTCACTGAAGAAGGCTACATCTTTGACAACTGTTAGTCTCTAAAACAATGATGTGTGCTGTCTTGTTTGTATAAAATATACTCCAGTTAAGGCAAGTAGACAGTGTGAAGAGCCTGGCCGATTCATTTAGGTAGCCTATTTGACTACACAGTCTTAAATATCCCTTCACTATACTGAGAAAGTTCCTCAGGTTTAAAATTATCCACAAGATGG
Organism: Notolabrus celidotus; assembly: GCF_009762535.1. Taxonomy (NCBI): domain Eukaryota; kingdom Metazoa; phylum Chordata; class Actinopteri; order Labriformes; family Labridae; genus Notolabrus; species Notolabrus celidotus. The sequence goes on along the minus strand of NC_048279.1, from coordinate 16,724,305 downwards.
CGCTAAAATGTACAACTCAGTGCATATTATAGCCTTTTTTTTTTAAATCCCTCAAACTAAAAAAGTGTATTCAAACAAACAATGCAGGCCTTCAAGATTTCAGAAGCTGACTCTTAAAGCTGCTGTTGGTAGGAATGGTGTAAAAAACATTACTTTTTTCTGCTGGGTTTGGAGAAAAGGTCATAATGCCCATCTGTACTTTTCGGTAAGTAGAGTAATTTGAGACTATGGCGAAATCTCTGCGTTTTCCAATGCCTTTGTATCAAGCAATGTTATTATTCCCCTTGCTCCCGTTATGACGGACCAATCATAGCTATCTCCAATCATCTCCAATCCTCTGTCCTGATTGGTTAAGGGGCAGCCCCTACTACGTCCTGGCGGTTATGAGTCAGGTACTATCATGACTGCACACGCTGATCTGTGTTGGGGGGCTAAGAGGAAATTTAGTTGGGAGGGATGGTGTTGATATTTGAAATCCCTCTCTCTGAACAGATGTTTACTCTGTGACTACCAACAGCAGCTTTAAATCCACATTGTTCATGTTTTCATTTCATTGCTACCATCTATATTTTGTTCCTGTGGCAGAAGCGGAAGCTGCATCTGAGTCCAGAGCAGTGTGGTGACTTTTACGCAGACCAGTATGGAAAGCTCGTCTTTCCCAGCTTGACTGCCTTTATGAGCTCCGGCCCGATCATGGCACTGACTCTGGCCCGCAAGAATGCTGTCGCCCACTGGAAGTCCATCATAGGGCCTGTAAACAGCATCAAGGCCGGAGAAACTCATCCAGAGTGGTCAGTATATTGAATGTGGCACATTTGCTGTGATGTATTTACTATTAGTGTTTGTATCTAAATCCCCTAATGATCCATGATAAACAAGCATGATTAAACAATGTCCAGAGCACTTGACTTTCCCTTTAAGTGCCAAAATATATGCCCACATGGCCGAGGTTTTCATTGACTTGAACAAAAAAGTCTACGCTTCCCAGGACTCTGTGATGTCCTTTAATCCTTAAGTAGTTCCTAGAAAGCTTTGAGGTGTTTTAGGAGTCTTACTCCTTTTCCTCAACAACATAAATCACAGGGAGTAATGTGTCTCTAAAGAAAGGAGCTATGCTTATTACAGGTTGGGGAAGTGTTCTGTCCTGATTTTAGCCTCGCAAACATCCCTCTGTTTCTGCCAGACTCAGTACCAAACTGTATAAATAGCTGTAAAATGTTTGTATTTCTCAGCCCAGGCCTTGTTTCCCCTCCTAAAATGTTCAATAACTTCTGGCTACTCTCTGAATCTACCATCAGACTTCCTTTGACAGTGGTATTGTATTTGTAGTCTTCAATCCTTTTTTTCCCCCAACAAACTATTGATATCAGAACGATTAATTTGTTTTTCTATCTCTAAGTGAAATAAGCTTTGTGTATTGATCTTCCGATGAGGAGGTCATATTTCATCCCACGTATTTGGCTTTTCCCATGCACTGTCCTCTTCAGTGTTGCCATGATTTTAAGCAAAGAAAGAATAAACACACAATTTTACTTCAGATAATGGAAGGGATTTTCAGTACTGTCTCACACTTCTGGACCTAACCACAGATTCATTTAGAAATGCCTTATGCCTTATCCCCTACCACAACACAAATTTAGTTTCCTTTGTATATTTTGGTCAGACAGATTCAGATAGGGGATGTTGGGGACACTTAATATTAAGTAGAAAACATCTTCTGGAACCGACACATCATCAACATTACACTCTTTCTATGAGTATAAAAAACTAACCCAATAATGTTATCTGTGATCCTAAAGAAGAGTTCAGCCATTTAACCATAATAAAACACTGATGTATTTCTCTGCAGCCTTCGAGCAAAATATGGGACTTCTGACCTGAAAAATGCTCTCCATGGCAGCGAGTCATTTCACGCGGCTGAAAGAGAAATCAAATTCATGTTCCAAAACTGTAAGTAATGTACTATCTCACACACTCTGCTTGGAATGGAGGTAAAGAAGCCATCACTTTGAAGTCTAAATCTCACATGTTCTCTCTGCAGCTGTAATCGAGCCATCTCCCTCAAAAGAAGCTGCTGCAGAATACCTCAGCAAGTATGTGTATCCAACTCTGCTGCATGGACTCACTGAACTCTGCAAAAACAAGCCACACAACCCCTGCGTAAGTATATGATGCTAGTTATTTCATACAGAATTATGTAATCATTAGGAAGTGATTTATTTAAGAATAGTGCTGATAAGAGGATGTTTGCTGTTTGGAGCCTTTGATTCCTGAAACTTTTCACTCGATTCTCCTGCACTTTTGTTTTTTAATAGACTTGGCTTGCTGACTGGCTGATCAAAAATGATCCAAGCAAACCACACATATATGATGGAGTTGAAGACACAGAATAATAACAGAGGAAAAGTAAACAACATACATGCATAATTTAAAAACATTCATTTGAAACCAATATATTTTCTCAATGCTATGATAAAATAAAAGATTTTCTTCCATGCTAAGAATTTGTTAAGTTTGCATTTATAATACTGACTTCATGTTTCACACCTGTTTCACAAATCTTTTTTTAATTTGGTTTTAATCACTCACTATTGTGCAGAGGATAATAATGAATAAATTGGATGGTTTATATGATTGATTGATTGATTGATTGATTTTAATCTGTTTTGACCATGTAAAATAAAATAAAAATGGCCAAGCAGAAAAGAATATTGCACAAAATAGAAAGCACAAAGCAATTTAAGATGGTCAAACACTTAGTGAGTCTGTTTACATATGTGAAAAGCAGTGTGAAGAAGTGCACATTTATTTAAACCCACCCCTTTTTCAGTTATTGTTTATTATTTATTCAGCTTCCTTATAGATATGAACCTCAACTATCATAATTATCTTAAACTTATCCAAAAATAAAGTTTTAAAAAACAATTATTTTTATCTGACATAATACAAATCCATCACTACCACTAATATGTTTTTATTAAATATGTCATCACTTAAAAACGTATTTACTGTAATAAATAATAAAAACAAATCATTGGTATATTTAGCTATCAAACATATATATATATAATAAGTAGAAGGGCACACTGTTGAGGGTTAGGATCTTTTGGTTAGAAAATGCTGTTCACTCGCTGTGTCAGCTGGTTATAGGATAGACTCTTGTCCCTTCTTTCTACAGGAGAAGTAGCTAAGAGTTATGGATGCACTATGTATGTTGATTAAAACAGAATATGATGCTTTGCAAATTATTCAAAGCCTATATTTAGTAGAAAATAGTGCAAAAACACCAAACAAATGTTTAAACTGAAAAATTGTGTTGTTTTGCTTAAAATATACGCTTATCTTAAATTTGATGCATCGTGATGTGCCACATTTTTGAAGAGTGTGACTGAAGTCTTCTGCTACGAAGCCATGCTGCTGTAATATGGGCAGAAGGTGGTTTGGCTTCTTCTTGCTGTATAATGAAAGTTCTTCCCTGAAAAAGAAACTGTCTCAATGGCAGCATAATTATTCTTCTCCACAACCCGTATATAATATTCAGCATTAATGGTGCATTCCCAGATGTGTAAACTTACCATGCCCTGGGTACTTATACAATCCAAGACATTAAGGAATTCTGTTTTTTGAACTATGCGCTTATTAGAAGTCATGTGGTTCCTCCCTTATTTAGAGCTAAGGAGGCAGTGTCCATGATATCCAAAAAAGAATGTCAAATTTAGATTTTTTGAGAACACAGGACAGTTTTCCACTTTGTCCCAGTCCATCTTAATTAGAAGATGAACCCAGAGAAGTCACTGGTGTTTAAATATTGTGTTTATATGTGGTTTTCTCTTTGTATTATTCAATTTTAAGCTGCATTTCTGGATGCAAATAGTGTTCACAGACAATGGTTTATGGAAGTTATTTTGAACCCATGAGTCATGTCTGTCTTTAATGCAGTCCCGAAGATTCCTCCAAATTCTCTGAATCATTTAATTTTATTGTGTACCATAGTTGAATAAATCCTCAGAGTCTATTTATTTTCAGGGATATTTTGTGCCCTGGAACATTATTCTGGAAGTGCTTAACTATTTCCTCACTCAGTCTCAACCCCTTCCCATCTTGACTCTTGAGAGACTACACCGCTCTCGAGTGCCCTTTTATACCCAACTATGTAAATAACCTGTTGCAAATTAACGTGGATAAGTTTGGAGATGTCCCTCCAAGTGTATTTTTGTTTTTTTTGTAGTCTCATTACACAACTTTTTCAGTGTTGTGTTGTCCCATTACCAACTTTTTGGAAACATATTATTGGCCTTATCTTTAAAATGAGTACATAAACAATACAACTATAACAATTTTCAGTTTCAGCACTTGTTGTGTTGTCATTGCACTGTTTTCAATTAAATATACTAATATTTGTTGGTTTCAAACCAACAAATTGTATCAATATTTTGCTCAGCATCCCAACACGAACTTGGAATTGTCTATACAGAGAGAGAGACACACAGGGAGAGAGAGAATAGACAAGGATGCATTACTTAAACTTATAATTAAACAAACATCCAGTTCATTAAACTGTCCCTTATATCTACAAGGTTAAGCGATACACATTGAATACGTACAAAGGAATACCCTTGCAATACACCCAAATATGTAGCACATTGACTGATCTCTTAATGTCAATTCAGACGGTAATTAGGGTTTAAGTTAGTACTCTTTGCATAGTGCTGATAGTAATAAGGCTGCCTTTATTTTTTATATCTTTCCAGCTCATTTTATGAGTGCCCATTTTTATAAACTTCTTCAGTCAGTAGCTTGTCTGCTAGGATGGGGCTTTTTATATGTATATCCCAGCCTTATAAGTTGTCATTCAAGAGGACAACACAGCATTTTAATACTGTACAATGGTTTTAACACCTCTGTTAGGTTTAAAGCACACTGTAACAATTTCAGTTTCAGCACTTGTTGTGTTGTCATTGCACTGTTTTCAATTAAATATAGGCTTCAAATTATTTTCAAACCAACAAATTGTATCATTATTTTGCTCAGCATCCCAACTCATACAAAGTTGAAATTGTCTATATAGAGAGACACACACAAAGAGAGAGACAGAGAATAGACAAGGATACATTTATTTATCTGAAAATTTAACAAACATCCAGTTCATATTAACTGCCTTATATCTACAAGATTAAGCGATACACATTGAATACGTACAAAGGAATACCCCTGCAATACACACAAATAATGTAGCACAGTGACTAATCTCTTAAGGTCATTTTAACTAGGTTATAAGTTAGTACTCTTTGCATAATGCTGATAGTAATAAGGCTGCTTTTATATTTGGGGCTTTGGGGCTTTGGGGCTTTCTAATATGTATATCCAGCCATTATAAGTTGTCATTCAAAAGGACAACACAGCATTTTAATACTGTACAATGGTTTTAACCCCTCTGTTAGGTTTAAAGCACACTGTAACATTTTCAGTTTCAGCACTTGTTGTGTTGTCATGGCACTGTTTTCCATTAAATATCAGCTATCATATATCATATAGGCTATATCAATATTTTGTTCAGCATCCCAACTCATACGAACTTGGAATTGTGTATAGAGAGTGAGAGAGAGTGAGTGAGTGAGTGAGAGAGAGAGAGAGAGAGAGAGAGAGAGAGAGAGAGAGAGAGAGAGAGAGAGAGAGAGAGAGAGAGAGAGAGAGAGAATAGACAAGGATACATTCTTTAACTGAAAAATAAAAAAACTTATCCAGTTCATATTTACTGTCCCTTATATCTACAAGATTAAGTGATACACATTGAATACGTACAAGGCAATACCCCTGCAATACACCCTAATATGTAGCACACTGACTAATCTCTTAAGATAATTTTAATTAGGTTATACGTTAGTACTCTACGCATAATGCTGATAGTAATAAGGCTGCCTATATTTTTTATTCCATTCCAGCTCATTTTATGAGTGCCCATTTTTATAAACTTCTTCAGTAGCTTGTCTGCACAAGAAGGTTGATTTGGATGGGGCTTTTTAATATGTAGTATATCCGGCCATTATAAGTTGTCATTCAAAAGGACAACACAGCATTTTAATACTGAACAATGGTTTTATCACCTCTGTTAGGTTCAAAGCACATGGGGACACACGTAACTCATATACCAAACTATAGTTGTCCGTCGCAGTCAATGGTTTCCTACCGGCAGTGAACAAACCCTTTTTTTCATTTAAAGCAAAAAGGTACTTTGCGTGCCTTCCTGTGCGTATAAGGCGTGAACTTCTTCTATGAAAGACTACAGCGCGTATCCTATTGGTCAATGCTGTGAGAGACAGCAGCAAACAACCAATCAGACGGACCCTCTGTGGAAATGTCGTTTTTTTTTCTGCCGGTTCTAGAAAACCAACCACGAGTTGTCGTCGTGTGGGAGAATCCATCTTGAAGAGAGCTCTCCGGTGGTGTGACGAGTAAGCATATTTCTGGTCTTTGTTAGTCAGTTTATTCGATGTAATTTCATGAAGATATCTTGTGTGTTCATTATAATTTCATATATTTTTTCTAAAATATGTCCACGCACCATACTTAAAGGTCGTCGGTGCTGCGAGCTGGTCCTCTGCATTACGTAACTGCGAATGAGAAAACAGTATAGTCCAGGCTTGGTTTTTATCAGTCTGTTGCAGAGCTTTTTTAATCTATGGCCCCAGAGGATGTGCACTGTAGATATTGAGTAGGTACTGGCTTGTGTAATTTGACGTTGATGTGTTGCCTGTAACTGGCACTTACTAACAAAGACGTCGTTGTATGAATGTATGGAACGCGACTGTGCCGGTCAAAATGGTGGGAAATGCATGTATTGGCACCCTGTAAATGGCGAGGCAGGCACGGCGAGGCTGATTATGTAACCACCAATCATTTCCTTTTTCACCTCCTATTTAAGGTTCAATAGCTCAAAATGTCTGAGGCAGAGCAGCAGTATATGGAAACATCGGAAAACGGCCATGAAGTCGACGATGATTTCAACGGAGCCGGCCACACCGAGGAGGGGATCGACGAGAGCGCCGTGAATGAGTGCGGAGAGGGAGAAGCAGAAGGAGAGGGTGAGGGAGAAGGAGAGGGTGAAGGAGGAGAAGGAGAAGGAGAGGGCGAGGAAGCCGACTTGAACGAAAACTCGCAAAACGGTGGCTCGGAGGGCGGCCAGATCGACGCCAGCAAGGGCGAGGAGGATGCCGGGTGAGTATTTATGAAAGCATTTTAGTTCTGTATTAAATTGACTGCTGAGATGCACTCGTGGTTTGCCATGTCTCTTTGTTCAACCGGCCTTTGTTGGCGCCATATGCAGAGCGGAGGAGGGGGGATGGGCGCTTCAGCGTGGGTCAAATCTAGCATGTATAAGCGCATAAAAGCCGATTGATACGATGCGTCTGTTGTCCTAGCATCGTAGTATTTTGCAGTTTATTGATCTAATCTTGTGAAATAGCCTCGCAAAGCAACAGTAGCCTGTCGCCCTACGTCATGGGTCAACAGATGTTCGGGAACAGTGTGTACATTTACACCCCCCACCCACCCAGCCCATCCCCGCCCCCACTACCCTATATAAAGTTGTTGGGAGAGGTACTGTTTGTAATCCTAAACATGTCCCCTTCACTTCTGTGCATAGGAAAATGTTTGTTGGTGGTCTCAGCTGGGACACAAGCAAGAAGGATCTTAAGGATTACTTCTCTAAATATGGTGAGGTGACAGACTGCACCATAAAGATGGACCAGCAGACAGGAAGGTCACGAGGTTTCGGCTTCATTCTCTTCAAAGATGCAGCCAGTGTTGACAAGGTGAGTGAGGAAGTTGTCTTAACAATGCTCAAGTGACTGTGTTTTAACAAAATGTAGAAATTACCCCTTTTTAATTTTAATTTCCCCCCCAATTCTAGGTCTTAGAGCAAAAGGAACACCGGCTAGATGGCAGAGTCATCGACCCCAAGAAGGCTATGGCCATGAAGAAGGATCCAGTCAAGAAAATCTTCGTAGGAGGCCTTAATCCTGACACCTCAAAGGAAGTGATTCAGGAGTACTTTGGAACCTTTGGAGAGGTACACTGTTACATTGATTCCATCTGTTGATCAAAAATATAGATGCTTACATTACAGGCTGTCTAATCAGTTTCTTTTCACTGTGTAGATTGAGACCATTGAGCTTCCACAAGATCCAAAGACGGAGAAGAGGAGGGGGTTCGTATTTATCACATACAAAGACGAGGTTCCTGTCAAGAAGGTCATGGAGAAGAAATTCCACAACGTCGGTGGAAGCAAGGTACAAAGCGGTGCATTTAGGAACAAGTGTATCCTTTACTCGATCTAACCAGTGGTAAAAGTTACTCACTTTGGTACTTCATGTGTTTCTGTACTTGTTGCAGTGTGAAATAAAAATCGCCCAACCCAAAGAGGTCTACCAGCAGCAGCAGTATGGCGCCCGTGGATATGGGGGGCGTGGCAGGGGACGTGGTGGTAAGCATCTTCTTCTTTGTCTCAGCCATATGTTTTTTGAACTGTGCTTGAAGGTCGACTTACTTAAATATGTGCCGAGTAACCAGCTGGGTCCTGTGTGCTGGAGAGTTTTGACAAAGGCCTCACCTGTTGTTTCTAGGCCAGGGCCAGAACTGGAATCAAGGTTACAACAACTACTGGAACCAGGGATACAACCAGAACTATGGCTATGGACAGCAAGGCTACGGATACGGCGGCTATGGCAACTATGACTACTCTGCTGGTTATTACGGCTATGGGGGTGGCTACGATTACAGTAAGCGATAAGTGCCCCCAGGGAAAGAAAAGAATGAGAGAAACTTTATTTTCTTGGTCCTCCTTGTTGTACTCAGAAGAACTCAGTCCCTTTTTCTCTTGTCCTCCAGACCAGGGCAATACAAGCTATGGGAAAACTCCAAGACGTGGAGGCCACCAGAGTAGCTACAAGCCATACTGATCACACGTAGTGCAGGTATGCATTTTTGCATCATCCGTGGTAGTATGAGAACATAGCTGTAACCATTGGTGCCTTTTTGACCCCAAAGATGTCCATCTACTCTAAATCCATTCAAGCATTGTAGTGGGGTTAGGGTAGGCCGCATTGTGGGGTCTGTGACCATAAAAGATGGAATCATTCCACCTGTCAGCCATCTTAAGATGCATCTCTACAAACACTACTTGATCAATAAGGGTTGAGTTGGTGGTGGTTGAGAAAAGGAACAAGGACTGTTTCACCTTTCACCTGGGTGCTAGGTGTTATAGTTAGCGGCCGGGTCCCCTCCCTCCCCCCTAAGTGTCTGTCCATTCACTGACCTGTCAAACTCATTCATGCACCTGTCTGTCTGTGTGTAACTGCATGCCATATTTGGTTTATTCTCAGTAACGTTAATAGTAACGTTAGTGTTTTTCTCTTAAGGTCTAAAGTAAATAAGAAAAAGAGATCCATGGTCTGACCACAGCGAACATGGGCTCTGGCTTTTCCTTTGGAGTTGGCAGAAATTTGGACTCATGCTCCATTTGTACAGATCAAGTGAGGAACTGGGGAAGCAAATGTCACTTTTCCACTTTTTATTTTATATTGTTTTATGTCCATTTACATTTCCAGTGATGGAAGTGTTATTTTTACTGTACTTTTTGGTACCTTTTTGAATCTAATGTATTGTATGGTTGTATTTTTACATGTCTACTGGATTTACAGACAAGCAGGAGCAAGAGCTTTAAAGCTCACAAATAAAACAACTTTGCTTTTTTTTTTTTTAATTTCCTTTGGTGTTTCTAGATCTTTAGTTATTTTTCTCCCGTGCTGAGTGTTGGATGCGAGTTGCATGGCTTCAGATGTGGGGTGAGGCTAAATAAGGGATTTAAACTAATCAAAGGGTTCATTATAAGCGTGTTAAGTGAATGTTTGCAGATGGTCTAGTAGACGAAGACAACCAGCATCTTTTCTTTGTTTTTTTTTGGCTTTTAAGGAGATTCTTCCCCCATGTTTGCAATTTTAAGTGGCTTTACTAGTGTTATTCAACTGAACGCAAGCCTGTTAATGTACGAGGGTACTCCCTCACTCACTGGAAACTCATTCCTCTAGTGTCTTGGGCAAATTGGTAGAAATAAACTTTTGGTTTATATTACACTCTGATCTTTTTGTTATTATTTGTAAAGTTAATGTTAAATGTTTTGTACTGTTAAAATGGCTTGCTTGTTTTGTCACAAGTAATGTTAACATCTCACCGGATGCCTCTTTAAGAAGTTGTGGGAGAGGGCTTCACTATCCTACAGCAGAACTGGCTGAGTTAAAACACACCTCAGTTGATGTGAAACTGCAATATCATGTATGTGAATGTGTCGAGGAGTTAGTGGTCTGGTAAGTGCTTATCTAAACCACATGTGTATTGAGAACATGTTGCTGATCAGTGTTGTAAGTTGGGGCTTAATAATTACATACATGAAAATGTGGGTAAAAGATGGTAGTAGTCCGGATTTTAAAAGTGTTAAATGTTTATTAGTTTTAATTACAAAAATATCATTAGTGTCACTTCAGCACCATAATGTATCCTGATCATCTCCCAGGTTGTGTTGATGTATAACTTGCATCACTTTGATTGTAGACTCCAGTTCTCTTGCGCAACCACAGTGAAACCTTTAATATGGCACTGAACACCTGGGGGATATTAAAACATATATTTATGGATGAATGATCGGAGTAAAAATGTTCTATTGGCCGTTATTACAAATCCACTAGCATGTCTTTGATGACTCTCACATTGAAGCATTAATACAGAGTCCCCACATTGGTAGGAATCAAGTAGAGGGTAGCAACATGTTCTGAATTTAATTAACTTGTTTTATTTACTGGAACCTCAAGTATAAACATTCATACCTCTACCTCTGAACTTTACGAATGTGACCATCTGACAATGTCTGATGCAATTAAAAGTTTTTCTACAGGTTTAACCAACCTTAGATGTCTTCATTTTCCAGTTTAAGGTCAATGGTCTCCTTGTCTGTGAGAACAAGAATACTTGAGGAGTTATTCACCCACTATGAATGTGTTCATTTTTGTACCTCTTATTGTCATACTTTACTGCAATCATTCTAAGACTAAGTGATGACTTTGTAAACCTACCTGAGAGAATGCGATCGATACACTGAACCACAAGTTCTGCATCCTTTATACTGAAGCACATAGGGGGTTTAAACTTCACAACACTCTCCCAGGGGCCATCTGTACTGACACAGATTTGATCCTCCTCTTTCAATCTAATATAAAAAAAGGATAGTATTACTCAACACATTTCAGAGGTAACATGCATGTATGTTAAGTATAAAACAAGTATCATGATAACTAGATAAACTATGTTTCAATCCTGTACCTCTTCACCACCCATGCTGCTGCTTTAGTGGCAGGGATCTTCCGGTTCCTGTCTGTAACCAGCTCAATACCCACAAAGAGTCCCACACCTCTGTCATAAAGGGAAAGAATTTTAACAGTCGAAAAATTAAACTGAAGAGGTTCAGAAAAATATGAGCAACAAGAAATCACATGATTGTCAAAATACACCATGCAGTAAGTTTAAAGTTAGCCATAAACTAAAACTAATGTCATGTTTGAATAAATGCACAGATTTTATCTTCTTCAAAAAAATACAAATAACAGGTGTAAGAGCTATGACCACCAAAAAAGAGACTCCTTGCTTATTGAGTTAATTTACCATGCTATGAAGAATATAAGATATAAAAAGTAATAAACAGATTTTGAAGGTAATAGTAATCAATGTTCAATTCAGGATACAGATGCAGAAATTATTTTACTTGTGCTCTGGTTAAGGTATAGAGAGAGCTTTCTGAGGGCTTTTTCTACAGAGGACAGTATATTCTAGAAAGGAAAGGACAGCTGTAAGTAAGTTAAATGTAAACTGGTTGGTCTGTCGCTGTATATTTAAAACAGAAATAGTTATCAGTGTAGACACTACTTGTCCTGCATAGACATTAAATATCTTGTAAGTAAAAGACTGACATTCAGAAAGGGTTGACTGGGTTGAACTAAAAATAAAATATATTGAGCATTTTACGGGGATACGTGCTAATTAAACAGAATTGAAAAATCATGGATGACTTTCAGACTATCTTTTTAGTGAGTATTTTATTTAGAAGACTTAACAGTCGGCTCATCAACAGAATGGAAATAGTGTTTCAGATGCAAATAAGGTGAATTCTTTTGCATAATTTTAATGTTTTCCTTTCAGCACAGTGCATGTTCATATCATAAGCTTGGTAAGTAAGTATCAGTGTTAAGGTCAGAGTGGTCTTAACCATAAAATTGGGCAGCAATGCGAAGTGAATTCATTGTACAGTGGTCTATATTGTACGCAGTTAGTGAGTCTTGACACAGCTTCAGTACATGTTAATCCACACATGATTTAAATCACAAGCTGATACGACCTTTAATGTTTTAAAGAGAAGATGTGGCCACTGTGGTAGTCTAAACGCTTAAAAGCATTTGTAATGATAATGGGTCAAACATCTTATTAATCGAACAAGCCGATGATTAGCAGCACTTATAAAATATATATATAACTGTAATGACTGACCAGCTGATTAAAACAGTTTAAAAACGCAACATGGTGTCAAACTTCTGTTTGAGTTAAAGTCTAACAATACTTTTTACTGTCAAAACACTGAAGCTGAAATATTGTGAAACTTTTGATTCAACATCGCACTGCTGCATAATTTCTAATATATCAGAATTAATGACTATTGTGCCATGTACATACTTTCCTGGCTGTTAAGCACAACTTGTCATTAAGTGTCTACCAACAAGTGAGAAAAATAAGAGCAGTCCACTTTTACAGTTAACAGTTTAACCACAATCAGCCAGGATAAATGAAAAGGTGTGGCTTCCGGTGTCTGAGTTTGTTTAGACGTTACAGCAAAATGACAAAGGGTTGGGTTACAACTTCATGATTAACCGACCGTACCTTTATAATTAATGTTAATTTAAACTGACTCATCCTAACAGAAAGAGGAGAGTAAGCCACATAGGGGATTTGGTGTATTGCTCACTGCATCCTTACCTGACATCCCCTATTATTTGATGACGGGATTTGAGCTGTGTGAGCAAATTTTTAAGATGCACTCCCACCCTTGTGGCATTTCCTCTGAGGTCCTCTTTCTCAATCACATCCAGGACTGCCATACCGATGGCACAGGACACTGGGTTTCCTCCAAACTGTATGAAGTTGGAGAGAATTTTATCTTGATGTGTGCACGATGAAAACATGTTCTTGTTTTGTTTTTCTTCAAAGCAGATATTTCATCTACACCTTTATTTGTGCGACATTTTAAGATTTCAGTTCATAATTTATGTTTTCACACAGTAATGTTGTGAAGTCTGATTAAATGAAATACCATGGGGAAGTACATTACACCATCAATTATTATGTATGCCCCTTTCCTATGGACTATATATTTATGTAACTCACAGCTGTTAAGTTATTCATTTAAAACTCACTATGATACTGCATTACATAGTGATAGTTGGTATTAATGTCTAACCACAAATGTTTTATCAAAACCTCTGACAAAAAGGCATCGATAATACTGGATTACTGCTCTGGCACCTTCAACAGGTGGGGAATGCTTAAGCTGCAAACATCAAGAGTAATCCCATTGTATAATATGAGGCTTCATAAAGTATTCAATATAGTCACCGTGTTGAAGTACTCCACCCCATTGGCTGTGAAAGATCCAGCGATCTCTGCAGTGGTTGCCACACATGCCAGTGGATGCCCATTGCCCATTGGTTTGCCCATGGTCACTATGTCTGGGCAGAAACCCTCGCCCTGCAGCTCGAAGGCCCAGAAGTGACTCCCCACACGTCCAAAGCCTGTCTGTACTTCATCAGCCACGAACACTCCACCAGCTGAGCGTACATATCTGCAGAGAGTTCGAAGCACCGTGTAATGACATTTAGACTCCCTTAAAAAAAACACCATGAAAAATGAGTCACCACTCACTCTGCAACTTTAGCTGAGTAGCCTTGAGGCAGGATGACTTGTCCTCCCACACTTGGCAATGATTCTGCAAAGAAGGCAGCCACCTGTGGGAAAATGTAGTAATTACTCATTAATACTGTCTATTGTGCAGTCATGTTTATTACAGCAGTTTAGTGGTTTAGGTTTCCTGCATTACTTATTTTATTCAGACTGTATGAAACTGGTTAAACGTACCTTACGACCTTTCCTGTGCACATCCTCGATTAGGTCTTTAACTGTATCAGCATATGCTTGTCCTGGGTTTGGGTGGTCCTCTTGGTATGTGCCTCTGTAGGTGTCCGGTAGGGGTGCCTGAGAGGATGAGCACATTTTTTCAAATTAGCAGGAGTCCACTGATGGTCAGCAGTTGTTGTTTTTTGTTGTTGTTGTTTATAGATGAGGGTCATATGAATTTACAAACCACATGAACCCACTCCTTCTGTCCTGCCAGTTTCCGGAACTTGTAAGGACTAATGTCGATGAGAGACACTAAATGCCCATGGTATGCACTAGTATAAAAGCAGAGTATGTTTTACTGATATTAATGAGCAAGTGTTTTGTCAGAGGGAGAATGTGATGCAACAAAACAGAAATATCACTCACTGATCAAGCACAATGACGTCCTCATGCTGGGTGTATTGCTGTGCTAGGCGCAGGGCGAGATCATTGGCCTCTGAACTGTCAGAGGAACAGATGTAGAAAATATTTGAATGGCACTTCATGGATGTTTTATCAGTATGTGATGGTGTGTGTACTTAATAGTAGTATATACCCAGAATTAACAAAGTAGAAGACACCAAGTTTCTTAGGCAAGGTGGCAGCCAGGCGGTCTGCATACAGGACAATGTTGTCGTGCAGGAATCTTGAATTTGTGTTCAGGATGTCCATCTGTGCCGCTGCAGCCTTTGTAATATCTGGGTGACAATGGCCCACTGCAATAGAAAGCGCAATGTGTGTTATTAACCTATCGAAACTTTCTGGTTCATGGAGACACTGGCGTAATAAACAGGGCTTCTTAGGAGTAATAGATATGGACTTTGCACTGAATGACAATATTTTACCATGCTGAACGTTACTGATGCAGTCCAGATAGCGCTTGCCAGTTTCATCGTATAGATATTGTCCTCTTGCTCTCACTATTTTTACTGGATCATCTGAGTAAAAAAGTCTGCATGACTGTCTGTAATGGAAATAAGAATAGTGGATCAGGGACTTCCGTATACACATTGCACAGTTGAACACCGATGCAGGCACATCATAAAATAATCATAAAAACAAATCAGTCCTCCATACCCGATTAGTCTCCTCCTCATCGCGAGGGTTTCGTCTTTCCTGAGTGAATCCAGTGCCATATTATCCTCGTTTGTTTGTTAATGTCCTTTTTACGTTATTATAGCAAAGAGTGCAGAGCCAAGGCACGCAATGCTATTCCATAATATCCAAAAGCAAGTGTATAATGTCGAATTTATATCCTGTTTTTCTAGGAGTTGTCCACGCATGCGTCGATTGCGTTGACCTAAGCACGGTGTCGAATTATATCACGCATAAAAAATAATTTATAGTTTTGCTTTTAATTGATTTATGTAATTATTATGTTTTCAATACATGCGATATACTTTCATTCACCAAAAGATGTTTTCGTCAGTTTTGATGGTATGCTGTTGCTCCATGAGGAATAGTCTAACTGTGTGGGGGTGTTAGCGAGTCGGAGACATCCAATTTGACAATTTTTAAGTTGTTTAAAATGTTATATTTAAATTTAAACACACAATTTATAGTCCTATTATTGGAGCATCCGCTGGTAAAGTATTTTCTGTTTTACATAACTCATTTGTTTTAGGCAGCGCTTTCTAACTCCCTCTGTAATGGTATCGCCCAAAGGCTATAAATACTCTGCTGAGCTGCCCTGTGTGCTGCTTCGGTTGCTAAGGAACCACTGAATGCAGGTAATACATCAGGGCAGCTGTAGCATGCTAGCTTCCAGTACACAGGCTTCATCACTCAGCTAACGCTACAACTAAATAACATATACTCATGTCTTACCAGTCACTTCTCATACTCAGTGGAACAAAGAATGGATATAATATGAATAATGACAAGCTAATAAGCTAACAGACGATAGTATATCTTGAGTTAGGTGACTTGTTATCCTATCAGCTAATGCATGTTAGCAGCAGAACCGGCTGCATCGTGTTGCCAAGCTAGTTTTTACGTACTCCGCCTATCCGTCAACATTTGAAGCCCATTTAGCAAATATATCAAGCCCTCTCTTTTGGAAATGGCAAATAATTTCATTGTACTTCACGCTGCATCTATCGGTGTAGGTTTACAGACTGTGTTTAATATGGGAAGCTGCGCAACACTGCTTCAAACTTGTGTGTGGTGTTGTATCATTTAGTGAGCGAATTGTGTTATAAAGCTAGACCGACCTTTAATAACTACACTGCTAGGCGTTTTGTGTTGGATGAGATTACAGCTGTACAGATAACTGGAAGTAATGGTTGTATTTAAGCTTGTGGGGGACACTGGAAAGGGATAAAGTTTTGAACCAGTTGGTTGAAAGCAATGCTATTAAATGTACACTTGTAAATCAAGTTACAGCGTGGTGCAAAGAGCTATGACTCCTCCTGTCACCGACTGAGGCTTAGCCTGTGCCGGTGAAGAAGTTGGTCTTCTTGCATGTGGAACTAGGCTAGCAATGTAGCACCATGTTGGCCACAAGGAGGAGGGCCCTGGAGGCCACATCTGATTACCTACATCAAGGGCTGAAGTCTTATCAGTGAGTAGGACCATGATCTTGTGCTCTATGTCAGATTATTTGAAGCTGTCAGGGTTAGATTTGTTAGCATTCAATTTGCTGTAGATCTTGGGTGCGCCACACTTTAAAAGAGCTGTACAATAGGGAAAATAAAACTTGTTAGGTTCCAATGCCTTGGGTAGGCTTTTTATACTGTCTGTAGGTTTTAGTTTCAGTTTGCAGTGCACATTATGCTATGCAAAAGTTTTATGGGATTCCTTTCACATGCCGGTGAAGGTTTGTTGTCAAAGGTGCGTGCTGAGTAACACTGAGATCTTAAAAGTGAATTATGTGTGATGTTGGTACAAATTAAAATGGCATGTAGGCAATCTTCTGGTCCCCTGCTCTCCGGGCACATTATACCATTTTGAGCTTGCCTGGGTAATATAAGCTCTTAAGACATGGTCGCTGATCTTTTGTCCCTCTTGCAAAGTCACTATGGCATGCTTCCAACCCCTATCCCCATTCATTTTTCAGACACTTCCCCCATCCTTTCCCCTCTGCTCTCTCCCTCCCCCTCTCATTCAAATCACAGCTCACAACTTTTGTTGTCAGAGTTTATTCAACCTTGCTGACTTTGATTGCCATCACATTGCAGTCAAATTATATAGCTTCTTCATTTGTGTTGTATTTTGCATATTCCGTTGGACTTGTCTATGTCTGTAGCTCAAATAAGAAGTGTCCGTGATCCCTGTGCGTGATGGAATGTGACGTGCTTCTTTGTTCCGGGTCTCCTCATGTCCATGTGTGCTTTCTTTGCCTCTGTGAACATGAACCTCTGCCTCTCATGTGTGACAGCATGTAGATCCCAGCCTGGATCTTGTTAAGTAATATTTAGTTAATAATTTTAACACACTTGTGCTGGATTTTTCTTCTTTCTTTCTGTGAACTTTTACACACTCCTCCTACAGTTTAAAGAGTTCCCTTTTGATAGAATTTTCCACTCTTATCAAACATCGAATGGCTCTGTCTGTTTATAAGTTACTGTTAAATGAAGTAGTTTCTAAGCCATGTGTCTGACCAGAAATCATTAACATTGTTTCATAAGGATTCCTTCTCATTTGTTTCTCTAGGTGGCTTAAAGATGATGGACGCATAGTGAGAAAGCTGGTCAGTCTGGCTGGTTGAGGTGTGGAGGGGACACCACAAACCACGCCAGGATTCTGACTAAGAAGATTTCCACTGCCCTCAGTAAATCTCCTCATCATCTCCATGTCTATCCCTGGATTGTAGCTACAGTTATGGTGACGCTTATCACAGAGCAGCTCCGTAAGCAGAGTTTGGAAGAGCCTTATTACAAGGGTTTCTCATTCAATGTGAATGTGGTGAGTTGGATAAAAAACTGTCTGGGGATCAATCTTCTTTTTCCTTGATTCACTTTGTATAATGGGTCCTTTTTTTTTTTTTTTTTTAATTAAAGTGATCATATTTCTGTTTCAGTCATTACCTGCAGTGGGCTCCAGTCCCACTGTGTCATGGAGTGCTTGCAGGCCAACACAAGGCAAGTTCATTGGCATAAGTGCAGCATTTGCGGCCTAACATGGTCAATTTGTCTAATTTTTTTTTCTGTTGCAATTTTAGAAACCAGCTCAGCTACACACCCATCATCCAGAGCTAACCCTCTGGATGATTCCTGTGGACCAGACTCCATATGGCACACTTCTCACTCTGGAGATTTTCTCCATAGACCAGAGTTGTCCTTCGCAGACATGGCTCTTCAAAGCTCCCCTCCACCACCTCCAAAACGCCACTGCCGGTCCCTCTCTGTCCCAGAGGACCTGTCTCGATGCCGCTCCAACTGGCATCCTTGTGCATCTAAGGTTTGGACCCCGGTCAAACGTGGCTGCCGAAGTGGAGGACCATCTAGTTCAGGCTCTGGAGCTAGCTCTTTGCCACTATGTGGTGCCAGTTCCTCCTTCACCTCTTCATCCCTTCATTCATCCTCAAGCCCCACCTTCTTTAGCTTAGCACTGTCCTCCGACTCCCCTTTACCATGGAGCTTCCCCTGGGACTCCAGTGACAAACTGAGAGGAACATGTTCTGCCTCCTTTGCTACTCCTTCCTCCTGCTCTTCTTCACCGGCCCCTCTGGTTTCTCGCTCCGTACTACAGCGTTGCTTCTCCCTCTCCCCTGTGCATATTCAGGATGCTGCTGGGGTTCATCTGCCCCCCCAACCCTCCCCTGCTTCTGCTCTAACTTATAGCTGTTCTGGCATGGAACACCCTGCTCTGTCCCCATCTCCCACCTCTGCCTGTAGCACACCTTCCTCCTCTAGGCGCCATCTACATGCTGCGCTGCCCCGATGCCACTCACAGCCCTGTGACATGCGTAAACCTCGCTTGAAAAGACGCCATGACCCAGATGTTCTACCCTGCCCCAGACCAGGACTTAACTTCAGCAAAATGACACAGGTGAGCAAGAAGCTTTGAGTCTAATATTCTCTATTAATCTCTTAATGTTTTTGCATTTATGGAGAAACACATACTTATTAGTATGGTAAGTAATCCTTTGCCTTGGTTAACCTTTATTCTTTATTAGGATCCCCATAAGCTTCCACATCCTGGTCACTTGTCTTCCTGGGATCCACACAAAAACAAAAAATAAGAAAGGAAACTATTTAAATCTACACAGTATCCATAAAACAAAAGTACAATAGAAACCAAAGATAAAAGCAAAAAATGAAAATGCATAAATAAATGAAGTATCTCTACAAAAAAAACAATACATAGCATCTACCTACAAAATAATGGAAACGGAAACTATCACAAACGCATGGCACCAAAAAATACAAAAAAAAAAAATACATTTCAAAACAGTGGTTCCATAACACCATTTATGAGAAGATCATCAGTATTTGTTTTACTGACTTTTCAGAAGGTGAATCAGTTTTTGATCTGTCGACCTGTGCCAATGTTTTTTTTTTGGGGGGGTGGTGGCATTTATGCCTTTTAATGGATAGGACTGCTGAAGAGAGACAGGAAATGTGGGGGGGAAGAGAGTGGGTGAGGACATGCAGCAAATGGTTGAAACTGCTGCGAGGGGGACTATAGCCTCTATATATGTTGCGCTAGGCCAACAGTGCCCCTGTGCCCGTGTTTTCTAACCTCTTAAGATTAGAGGACTTTAGGCATCTGGCATCACAGAGTCCCTCAAAACTGTGTCGCATCACAGCTATACTTGTATCTCAGACCATCCTATCTGCTGATCTCAGACTGGTGTTAATATTGGGATTATTAGTGAAAAAATTGGATATTCTCTCCAAGGGAAATTCTACACAGACTATGTTGTACTCCAAAGAACAAAAGCCCCAGCCAGAGTCTGATAATGAGAATATCACAGCTTCTCACTCTTCAATTTGGTGGTACAACTTCAGTACATCACCACGACAAACCAGCCAGTTCTCTCTTGAAAAGGTAGCAAGAAACCTTCATCACTATATGTGTCGAGTATTCATTCTGTTACTGATTACAGTCAAAACATGGGCTATGCAGGAATTACATTCATGAAAATCAAATATATTTTAAACCGTGTTCTATACTTCACAGTGTTATGGTTGATCCTTGGCTTGTTTATTTTTTTGTTTTTTTGAGAATAAGTTGATTTTTGTTTTTGGGAGGTGTTCCTGTTCACGACACTCCTTTTATCTTTCACAGATTGGAAACCATGAGAACCCAGTGGGTGCTACAGGTGGCTGCTTAGTCCAGGTGTCTTCCCAGGCAGAGCAGCAATCAGCCTTCTCCCCTGCTGAGTTCCTGGGACGAGCCAGCATTGGGCCACTCAGTGAAAGTGAAGAGGAAGAAGAGGATGAAGATAAAAGAAATAGAACTGTGACAGAAGGAGGACAAAAGATTGTTTTTGAAAGAGATTGCACAGAGCTTGACTTGAACCTTATAGAAGAGAACTGACCGCTTCCTGGTGCTTGCAGTATCAATACTGCATTCATATCTATGTTAAGCACACGTGTAGGCTTTGTGTGCTCCTCTGGCTGAGTACTTGGAAACCTTTTGCAATATACACTCAGAGTCCATAACCAAGAACCAAGCAGTTAGAAGCTAATATCAGATTAATGTGATGTAGAAAATGTGCATGGGCGAGAGAGCTAGTTTTCATGCACAAAGAATTTCTAATATTTCTTCAGTTGTGTGAAGCATTGGTATGTGACTTGATAAAGTTACATACTGTATTCTCATAAAAGAACTCTAGATATGGAGTTAGCAGAATTTGCTCTTATAATTCCTCTTGATTATTTGGAAACACTAAAAGAGCCAGAAGTTTGATTGGATTGAGGTATGTGCTCCCTGATGGCCCATCAGAATTTCTAAATTTCAAATTGACAAAGTGTAGGTCTATGTGATACTTGGGTAGGCCAGATAACACTGAGCAAAAGTGTGTTCAATCGCAGGTTTGACTGGTTTGACTAAAAAGGGATTCTACTTGTATTGATCTTCTGTGATGAATTTGGTCAGTCCTTCTCCAGCAATTTAACTTCATCATCAAGGAAACATCTTTTTAAGCGGAAAGGATGGCTCTTGTTCATCAAATGTGGATTACAATAACAGCAATGAAACTGTAAGATGAACATGCCTTAAGCACTAAAAAAATGAGGTCTTGGTGCTCTGGTCTTTCTTTTTTTTTTTTTTTTTTTTTTTCCTTTTTTTTAATATTTTGTCCCTGTTGAACACACGGGGAGACATGTTTTTCAAACAGTTTGTCCTTTAGGACACAAACCACACAGTTATCGAAACTAAGGATTAGGAAAATCACTTCAAACTCTGGAACTAGTCTTAGGCAGTTAGCCGGCTCACTGAGAAGGGCTGTTCTGTACCTTGGTAGAACAACCACTTTGATTTAGGGACTTCGATGTGCTTCTACTGGAAGCATCCAAGTCAGAAGCCGCTGATGCAGTGGAGCCCCTTCGCTTCGGCTTCTGGCCCAGGATGCTGAGTAGAGTAGTACCCTCGATTAAGTCTCCTGTCAGATCGCTGATCTCGGCCGAGGTGCTCGGTTTTGCTTGTGGGGCGGGTCCTGGAGCATCCGTGCTGTCACGTTTTCCTGTTGATCCTACCAACTCAAGTAGATAAGGAGCGACATCGACCTGGATCGGTGAGTTTGGGTCGTGGTCCTGATCTAGGAGCATCGCTTTCCTAATTGTCTCCACTCCCTTATCAGAATTGGTCGCCAATATCTCACGTCCAAGCCTGTCGTGGGTGACACCAGAGATGTGTTGAAGCGTGAGTAGTAGTGTTTTATAGGTCATAGGACCTCCCCTGCTTGAGGTTATTTGCTATAAATGACTTGTTTCGCTTTGTGCTACTATACTGAGGCTGAACGGCAGGTTGCTTGCTGGAGTGTCCAATAGAGCTCACAAACTTGCCCTTACTTGAGAAGGGGAGTCCCAGAGGCTGCTCTTCTTCCTCCTCCTCATATTTGGATCAACTGCGTGTGTCGCGACTTTGATGTTCTGTCTCCCGTTCGGGGCTCAGTGAGGGTGTTCTGGGCCTCATTCTCTGGTTGAGTTCTCCATGGAAGTATGACGGAAGGCATTTCCCCTCGGTGGAGACGACTGTGGGTCCGGATCTCTTTTTCTCAAGGTAGTCCCCCAGCTCCAGCCTCCTAGAGGTCCTGTAGGACTTGCCGGTGTCGTGCTTCTTTTCCTCGCTCATTGCTCCTTTCTCTCTTTTGCTGCTAATTTCCTAAAGTTGCTATAAAAAATCTACAGTTGAGTGCTGGTCTTCTTTCCACAGCCAGATATTGTTCTCCAATCTCTGTTTGCACTGATTCAACAGGGGGCACATGCACCATATGAACATAAAACAACTCAGTCAAGGCTGCAGCTGGACCCCATAGGGCACAATGTAATGTATTGTACAGCAGTTGGAGCGAGTACAAACACAAAGCCAATTCTGGGTGTATGTGAAAGGCAGTGGTAATGTGCATGACTTGGTGGCCTTTCAGAAATGATTTTTTCATGTCTTTTCAGATAGAGATATTCCTGTTGCACAATTTATGTACAAATAAAATTCATTTATCTTAGTCTTTCTCAATCTTTGTCAACAGGTTTCTTGTCCTCTGTTCCAGGGTTTCCCAAACTTTTCAACCTGTGACCCCCAAAATATAGATGCCAAAGACTTGTGACCCCTACTGTCCCTCGAAGTGAATAAATGTTGCTTCATACTTCATTTCCTTCAACTTCAAAATTGGTTTACCTACATAATTAGCTAATAGTTAGCTAATCCTAACTTTAGGAGTCATCTGGCAACAAAGAAAGGCAGAGAACTAATGAAATGTACTTATTTACAAGGTTTTATTTAAAATGTAACTACAATTTTTGTCAATATTTTTACAATAATGGGTAAAATAATGGCTCTAACCGACTTGGTGCCCTAGGCAAGATTTTAACTGGTGGACCTTGTATTGTAACCAGCTCCAACAATCACATCACATATACACTGAAAGACAACTGACATACAGCTTTATGTTTTAAAGGTTTCCTTTGTTTCAAAATAAAAATAACCTCTAAAAGAACATTAATAAAATGGTAATAACACTGATATTTACCAGGAAAATAATTAAACAATTTCAAAATGCGTAATGTAATAGTAGTAGAATGTATTCAGTCATTATATAACACAATAATTCTCACAGTGCAGACACTTTCAACACAGCAACAGTCATGTATTAAGCAATGACTGAAAAGGCAGAAACAAAATGTTTATTTAAGCCTAGCTTACATTTTATATTTAATTAAGCTAACAGCTTCCAAAGTGTAAAGAAACAATAAAACAAAGCAAAAACAAGTAAATCATGAACACTTAAAGACTTCAAAAACTGCTTTGCAAACCATTACTTTCAAAAAACAGATTTTCTTCCTCACTCATTTAGCGTCGCCCCCTATGGATGGCCGGCATCCCTAGCATTTGCCTATACTGCCTATGCCACAGGCCAGCCCTACTTCAGGGGGTCCCCACGGTCCCGATCCACAGTTTGGGAACCCCTGCTCTATTCTGGGGTAATTGTATTCTACTGTCAAGTAAGGAAGGCCAGTTAATTTTGGTTTATTGTGACATCTATGGCAAATTTTAGTATAATATTGATATTCCAGAAGAACAGTTTTCTGTAAACGTAATAACCGCACGTTCATTGAAAGGGGTAGTTACCTGTTGGGAAAATGGTCTCACCAGGACCTGAATGACCCTGAATTCGAATTTTCTTTTAAATAATCGAATGATTTCCCATTTTTGACCGGGACATAGTTAAATTTTGGACATTAAACACCTTACAAAGTTTTAAAGTACACAAGAAGTTTTAGAAGGCGTTTTTCAACCGCAGGAACTTTACCCCTGAACTACATGCGTTTTGACCGGAGGAACCAGGGTCTAAATTTTGTTTAGGGGTAGTTAATCCCCCCCTGAGAAGCCCCTGCTTTGGGGGTAGTACTTTTCAAAGGTCCTGGGACTTTCGGACGAACGTAACAGTGTTTGTGGAGTTTATACAGTTTTTGAAACACAGAGGGAGTTCCTGGGAATGCATACTAGTTTGGTTATTTATTAAGATTTCAAAATATTATTTAATATAATTTTTTTCTCCATGTCACTGGCCTGATTTGTACGATCTACGCGGGACTTCAGCCCGCGGTCGAAACGCATACAACAATGGGGGTAGAGGAACATTTTAGTTCAGGGTAAAGTAGTTCTGGGGACTAAAAGACCCTGGAACTCTTGGTCAAAATGCACCTATACTTCATTTCCTTCAACTTCAAAATTGGTTTACCTACATAATTAGCTAATAGTTAGCTAACCCTAACCCTAACTTTAGGAGTCATCTGGCAACAAAGAAAGGCAGAAAACTAAAGAAATGTACTTATTTGCAGGGTTTTATTTAAAATGAAACAACGTTTGTTGTCAATACTTTTACAATAATGGGTTAAATAAGAAAATTTAGATTACTTAAAAAAGAAATAAAAAATCTGGAAGACATCTCGCGATATCCCTCTATTGGTGTCCCGAACCACACTTTGGGAACCCCTGCTCTCAATTCTGCGGTAATTGTATTGTACTGTCAATAAATGAAAACACCAGGGGGCGGTTAATTTTGGTTTATTGTGACATCTAGTGGTAAATTTTGGTATAATACTTATATTCCAGAAGAACAGTTTTCTGTAAACTTAATAACAGGTCGTTCATTGAAAGGGGGTAGTTACCCGTTGGGAAAATGGTGTCATCAAGACCTGAATGACCCAGAATTCGAATTTTCTTTTAAAGAATCGAATGATTTCCCATTTATGACCGGGACATAGTTAAATTTTGGATATTGAACACCTTAAAAAGTTTTAAAGTACACAAGAAGTTTTAGAACTGTCAGCCCCGTTATAGAGAAGCACGGCGTGTCTTTGCCATATGACGACCGCTGCGCCGCCGTGTTACTTGAGGGCGCTCCTACAGTCCACACATGCTTTTTCACAGCCGCCCCGCCCCCACCCCCCCCCCCCCAAACCCCCCCCCCCAAACGTCAAGCCACTTCCTCTTTTGTCTGATTTCATGGCGATCGGGAGAGAGGGAACACCACCGACGCACGCACACTATCTCAGCACTCTTCAAAGAGTTTCTCCGGGGTAAATAACTTGACTATTTTCCACAAGATTCGGTCGCTTGTTTTCAAAAGTTGTACCTCTTGAAATGAAACCCCAGGGCTTTTCACCTTTCCCTGTAGAATTGTTTATTTTCCAGCTTGTGGGTCTAATATTTCACATTGTAGCGCCACTCTCTGATAACAGATCGGTGTAAATGGTTCTCCCCCTCCGCCTGCAGCTCTCACACACTCAGCACGCTACTTAACGGCGCTCGGCTAGCTAGCGTTAGCAATGCTGCAAAAAGCCTCATAAATGCAGCTGCCCGAAATATCACACCTGGCAACTTATGCGTATCTGAATGGATTCTAAATATTGTGTTAGCTCGGCGATCAGAGTTAAATTGAACTTTTTATGCGACTTTTGGTGCTTAAATGTCTGTGTTTGGGAATGCTAGCCAACATCGACTAGCTTAAGATAGCTATGTGCTATGTATTAAGTCTGCGTTAGCATTAGCAAGGCTTGTGATTCAAAAGTTATAGCAAGCACAACATTATTAGAACGAACAAAGTAACTCTGGTAGATTTTAATGAATGGCCGCTAGACAGTTTAAGGGTTACGGGAAATACAGAACTAATATCCATCATTCTGTGAGCTGAAACACGGGTTAGCTAGCATCAGAGCTAGTTTGCTACTTAACGGTAACTTGTTTGCTACTGATGGGATGTTGATTTGGTCTCCATGAAGTTTTCATTAGAATAAACTATATATGAAGTTAACATATGCGTAATGGTCAGCCGGTTGATTATAATGAGAGAGGCAGTGGTATTATTCTTTCAAATGGAAGTTGTAGAAACAGGTTGATCACAATATTGTACCAATTTGCCTTACATGTAGAATTCAGAATTCAGAATTCAGAATCAGCTTTATCTGTGGTGGACAAAGTACACAGCTTCATTACTTAGGTCAAAGTATAGATACTCCATGTCAAATATTACTCCAATACAAGTGAACGTTTCTCTGTCAATTATTACTTGAGTTTAAGTACTGAAGTACTTGCTTTTAATATACTTAAGTATTCAAAGTACTTTTTAAAATGTCTCAAAATGTTGCATTTTCACAATACACAAGTGCAGTCAAGACTACAAAGGAGTATATTTAGTTACATTATGTTTATTTAGAAACCATTACTTGAAATCTCTAAAAACTATACCATGGAATACAAACAGAAACTAAGTTGCAACAAGCTCAGACAACTTAACTTAATTTGAAATATTCATCTGGAATGAAACAAATGTTACGTAGCTCAGCACACTTTCTCAGGTTGGTCAGTTAATTTTTGTTTGTTTGGGCAGAGTGGGAAACAGGGAGAACATTTCAAATGATACATATCATTCTTCATTTCAAAAACCTCTTAACACGGGCTTACGATATGGCCATGAGTGCTCAGGTGGAGAATTATAGCCATCATTACCACCTCTAAATGAACTGCCTGATCTGCTGAATGTAGTGGAGTAAAAGTAATGAGTTCCCCCAAAAAATACTACTACGTACTCAAGTAAAGTACAGATACTCAAAAAATGTACTTAAGTACAGTACTCAAGTAAATTTACTTTGTTACTGTCCACCACTGGCTGTTGATTTGGTCACCATGAAGTTTTCCTTAGAATAAAGTATTTATGAAGTTAACATATGCTGACCGAAGATGGTAATGGTCAGCTGGTTGATTATAATGATTGAGCGATGGTATTATTCTTTCAAATGGAAGTTGTAGGAACAGGTAGATCACAATATTGTACCAATTTGTCTTACATGTTGCATACAGTTACGGATAAGGGTAAAACCAAGTGAGTACTTATCAGTAACTTTGAACTAGACACCCTGTTATCGCCTTAGGATATACATATAAGGCCAACTCTACATGTTGGACAGCTTTCTCTGTAGTCCTACACGTATTGGTTACACAGAGTTATTTCACAAGTCATTTACAGTGATACCAACTAAATGAAACTGTCCTCATCTCAAACTTCTGCTCCTTTTGTTTGTTTACAGTGTAAACTAAGTTGTCAATCTGACTGGCGAAACAAACACAGTTACCCAGGTAAGTGTCTGTCTTAATGTATGAAGATAAAAACAACTTCGAGACATTTTCTATTGCTTAAGTTTATTTAAAGAATGAAGGAAATATGTGTTGCTTAATGTATCAGACTTGTTTTATGCCTGTTTCCCATCATTCCTTTGTTTAAGCTGTCCTGCTTCTAAATTTGATCATTCATGCCATGATCACTTGTTAATGCAGATTTTTTAATGTCCAAAAATAGTTTTGACCACTGCTCACAAGTGTAAATTTATTTAGCAATTTAAATTTGGAAATAAAAAGAGCACAATTACATATTTGTCTTTGCTCTCTGTGTTTCCTATTATCATTTAGGGGGAACTAAGCGGACATCAGTGAAGGGCTCTAAAGCACTTGGATCAGTTCTTCTCTGTCCCAGGTTCAGACTTCTTGGTCTATGGCTCTGATGGACAAACACAAACAGGTTAAGCGGCAGAGACTTGACCGCATCTGTGAAGGTAAGATTTCATAAATACTCAAACAAAAAGAACAAGTAAAGAGGTAAAAGCATGGGTGTATTGTTAATGGCTGTATATCACAAGTTTCAACACTATACAAATACACACAAATAGTGTTTTGATGCAACAGTCTCTACTATTTTACATACAACAGTATTGAAAAGTAACAAAAGAGCAGTAAAATAGACCTTATATCAGATTTTCAGAGTAAAAATGTAGTAAACAAATGCAAGAAAGCAGTGGGGGTGGAGTAACATCGGAAGGAAGCAAAATGTGTGAGCTCTATTTTTGAAAACAATGCAGTGAATCTGACAGAAAATGTTACGGTTTTGATAATTATTTTAATCAGACAACAAACTAGTACAAACACAACATTGCTAGAAAAAGCTTGATTTTGTTTGTTTGCATGCATCAGAAGCCATGCTTGATTCTGTTCCCTGTATCTGTCGTGCAGTCTGTCACCTGCAGCTCTTTTATATCATGACGCAGGCATCGCTGTGGTAGATACCCCATACTAAGAGCAAAGGAGACTTATAACCCCTGTCACAACGGGCTCTTTTCGCCCTGACCTGTAGACTACTGGCTGGGGGCTTAACACCACTGCACAAGGATTGACACCCAGAAATGTCCCACACAAAGCAAACTTATGAGAGACATAGGAGAAACAGACATAAGGCAGATTCTCTGTAGATATAAACACCCACACACAGAACTGATGATTAATAAGAATCACATTATTGCATAGCTAAATGAGTGCACATATTTCCATATTCAGTTCGATGTGCTTGATTAAAATGATCATTATTATAAATAACGATAATATAATAAATAGTTTGTTTCAACTTTTTCTGTATGAGCATGGTGTGCAGGTTGGTATTAAAAATAGAACACTGTCCTCTCTTATGTCTCTTTTCTGCTCTGGTTTCATCAGAGGCACCAGTATGAATATGAATAATGTACGACGTTTTAAATCCTGGCGGCTTGACTCTGGCTGCTTTTAATAGGTTGAAACACTAAAGAGTGTGCTATTGCGACTGTTCATGTTTTAATGTGATGGGAGAGCTTTGGTAAGCACACTTGTGTGCTGTACTTCTCGTATGAAGTCACACTGAGCAGACTGGGTACAGTCCTGACCCTGATTGTACTCTCTACTCCCACTAAAGGTCTCAGAGTTGGAGATGGTTGGCTTTTGTTTTTGTTAAACTGGTATGCAAGGAATGTAAAGATTGAAGCTCTGAACTGTATTTCTTCTTTGGGGTAACTCAAAAGAAGCTGATGTTATTACCAGCATTAAAGTAAAGTGTAGTTTTCCAGAACAGACATTATTTTTGCGCTGGTAGAGAGTGAAGTAGAGATGATGGCGATTAGACATAATGGTGTGCTAAATGAGGGAACAGTCTGGGTGAGTCCCTGGAGACGGGTAAGAGGGAGAGGACAAGGTGAAGGGTCGTGGCCGAAGCTACAAGGAAATGGGCCAGCTGTCTCTTTAAAAAACGACACAGCCTAGACCGCCTTCGGCCTCGGCTATGCTAATAAGGTTAGTGCTGGTTGGCCGGCCCTGAATGGAGCTGCTTGTGATTGGACGCTGCTGTGGGGGAGGGTCTGGGCGTGGATGACAGCTGGATCCAGCCAGCCAAGAGCAGGCTGACAGAGAGAGAGAGGGAGAGAGAAAAAAAAGAGCGATAGAGGGAGAGCGAGGCAAGACAGGGAGAGAGAGAGGAAGACAGGCTCACAGACTTCATAATGCAAGGTTAGGCCCGTGCTCGTGCGTTTTCTGTTTTGGCATGTGTGTTTAAAATTTGTGATCTGTGGTGGTGGGGGGTGGGGGAGTCTGGTTTGGGTGTGGAGCAGCTACTTGTGCGCAGTTTTTCTTTTATGTTCAGCTCGTATTGGCGTTGTCGCGCCACCAAGAAGGAACTGAATAACCGTGTGTGTGTGTGTGTGTCTAGCTGTGTCTGGGTGGAGTACGCTGCTTGCTGCATTATCATCATTTGCTGCCCCTCCCCCCTCACCTCTTACTCCTCCAACTGCGGCCAGAGGGAGAGAGGAGAGAAGGAGGGGAGTGAGGGGAAAGAAAGAGAGAGGAGGGAGAATGAATGAATCACTGAATGAATGTATGTGTGTGCGGCCATGCTTGCGCTTAGTAGGCCTCGGGTATGCCAGTGTCCTTGACTCAAATTACTGTGTGTGTAGGCACTACTTGTATATTTCCAGAACTTCTTTTTCAGAGGGGTCTTTGTGATCCGGTTGGTTTTCTACTAGCAAGAGTCTCTTTGTGCTTCCAGCGTGTGCAGTAGGCCTGTTAGCTTTCTGGAGCTATCGCAATGAATGTTATCACACTGCTTGTAGTTAGATTGTGCATTTTTCAAAGAGCGTATCATGCTGCATGTTTCTCCTCTTGTTGGCTCGTGTAGTTTTTTTCATACATGTGTTTGGAAATGCTCAGACTCCGAGGAAACGTTTGCAAATATTTGTTTTCTACCCTCAGCTGCTAGCTCCCTTTCCCCTCCCTGCAGTTTCACCATTCCCTCCTGCCCTCAGTCCAAGTGAATGTTTTAGGCTAGAAACACTCCCCCCACCCTGAGACACACACACCTGTCACGCAGCAGGGACCAGATACTGTGTGTACTGGTGCATGTGCGTGTTTAGTCCCAGCCAAGTACTGCTTAGAAGAAGACAGAGAAAAAGAGAGAGGTGTAAAAAGCATTTGCAGATGAAAGTGTTGGTGTTAATTTCCCCTAATTTGACATCATGTTATCCTAGAGATGTTCCTGTTACTTGTTATTTTCCTCTTTTACATTACCGCCATTTCCTTTGTTAGCGTAATAGTAAATCATTGGCGCACATGTACAACTGCGCACATGTTTACAAACAAGGTGTGTGTGTGTGTGTCCCTGTGTGCAGGAAGGAGAGATTCAAAAAAATAGGAAGGAGGGACTCTGCCAGACAGGAGAATTTAGGTCATACTCAGTCCCCTCATGAACCCCCACCCACCTCCTCTCTTGAGACCCCGCAGCTTTCTCCACCCCTCCCCCCAGCCGCCACACTCCATCACCTCTCCCCCATCCATCCCAGCCCCCCCCCCCTCTCTCTGTGTTCGCTCATATCATACAGTGGCAGGTCAAGTTTCGAGAGTGAACATGATATCAATATTGCTCTGCTTTATTAACCCCCCAGTCTAACCCTTCCCCTTATGAGGAGTGGGCAGATCAATGAAAGCTGGACTGCTAGTGTGTTCCTTTAAACAGAGCTGCACTTCGATACCATATAGGCCAGGAGGCTGGACGCTCTCCATGCCCCCATCACAGATTTAGTTACACATCAATTTTGTAACCATAGAACACTGTGTAGGAACGAACACACACACACACACACACGCACACGCACACACGCACACAAACTTACACACATCATCCTGGAAGCTCGTCTTTGAGTGTTGGTAGGAAGGATGCATTGGAAAGATAAAGTCATAAAAGTCAGAGTTATTATCGTCTTTTGAGTGTGCATTAGCCCCTGTTAACTTTAGCCATGTGTGTAAGGGGGTTTATATGAGGGGATGATGACATGAACCACTTGGGAAGTCCCAGACCAGATGATGCAGACTATTGACTCACTTATCTGTACCTGAACAATGCTGGTGCATGTAGCAGGCGGGAGTAAATGTGTACATAAACTGTGATCAGCAAGGTGCAAATTCAGGAAGATTGGAAGCATCTTAAGCCCTTTTCACGCTTGAACACCTGACATTTTCTAATTTTTGAGGAGCCTTAAATGTGACTTTTTTGAGGTAATATCACTACAACATGTACAGCAGCATTTCCAAAATACTAATACAGCATCGGAAAACGATATTCGTCAGGTGAGATAAGCAGTGACGAGTACACAAAGCAGCAAGACTCTGCTCAATGTGAACATCATCCCTCCACCCACATGTTCACGTTTAATGTTCCAAACTTTTACCTGCTTCGTTCACACCATGGCTTACCCTGACTTTGTACAGACTTCTCAGCAGGACTGGTTGGATCAAATATGGCCATTTTCACACATGCAGCCCCCCTGCACAGCGTTGGGGACATTGTGTTGTGAATGTGTGAAACAGGCTTTAAATGTTTGTTTCTATTAGTCCTTAAACCTTTGTCATTTCTTGTTTCTTTCCTACCTGATTCAGGTATCCGACCCCCCATCCTGAACGGGCCAATGCACCCGCGGCCTCTGGTGGCCTTGCTGGACGGGCGCGACTGCACTGTGGAAATGCCCATCCTCAAAGATGTGGCCACAGTGGCCTTCTGCGATGCCCAGTCCACACAAGAGATTCACGAGAAGGTAGAGCTTAAATTCTGAGACTGTAAGACTGTAATCATCCAACATGAGGACAAAACACTTAAAGCGCTGCCAGCTGACAGCCTGACAATTTAGGACCAATGTTTTTTGATGCGTCTGTCCTCTGTAGGTGCTAAACGAGGCCGTGGCGGCTCTGCTCTACCACACCATCACTCTGTCCAGAGATGACCTGGAAAAATTCAAAGGCTTACGTGTTTTGTCAGGATTGGCTCCGGCTTCGACAACGTTGACATCAAAGCAGCTGCTGAGCTTGGTGAGTGTTTGGAATATCAAGCCTATTTTTGGACAGCTGAGTTAACACAAAGAAAAACAAAATATTCTGATACCATTTTTCACTGCAGATGCTGTTTCAGATTCATGAATTTTCCAAATGTCTGTCTTCGGAAATGTTAATGATTACACTTTTAAAAAAACAAGATTTCCCTTAGACAGTAACAATACCAAATGGATTTTTTAATAACTGATGGTATTGAATAGCTACAGATCACATAAATGTGTACAAAATGTTGAACATGCTTATTATCACTGTGTAGGGCAGGCTCAAAAAGTAATCTCAGCGGACATATAGTCATATAATGTGAAGGCTCAGAGTACCTGTGGATTTTTCTGCAACAGGAGAACTGAACGAAAATATTTCAGACTTAGTGTTCAGATTTCTGCTTATTAGCTCTCATTGAGGAAAAACAGCGTGTCCGTGTGGTCAGGTGTCAATTGGAAGCGCAGCCAGGTAATAATCAGTCAGGTGGCAGACGGCTCAACACGCTCAGACTGCCCTGATGCTTCTGCTTTGTAGATCGGAAGCCAGCAGCATCAGGGTCGTCCCACCAGTCTGTCGGTTTTGAATTTTCTTATAAGTTCTCAAACCTTCGTGTCCATGTCGTTGTTGGCAGCAGTGTGTGTTGCTCCCCCCAGGAAAGCGTTGTAGTGACCTGTCGCTCAGCCACAGTCCCCGGCTGAGTGTCTCCTCTGGGCACAGCACCTTTAGCCAGCTGATTCACACTGAAACACTCTTTGAACGTAAAACAACCAATCAAATCAATGACTCGATATTGGATTCATTGTTAACATCCCCAGGTGATACCAGCACCAGACTTGAACAAGAACCCAGCTGTACACTAAACACATTTGAATTAGGTGTGTGCTGATACATCGATTGTTAGATTCATCGCAATGCGACACGTGACGATTCAATTACGATTCATAAATGTTCAAAAATTATATTTTTCATATTAACTAAATGAAGGGAACACAACTGCTGCTCGCGGAACTAAAGTGAAAGTGGCGCATACCGCCTGGACACCTGAAGGAACGGACCAGGTGAAAAAGGCGTCCATATACTGTCGTTAACAACCAGGGCTTTCTTGCTCTGATGCGGACGCTGGAGCCCAGATACAAACTCCCAAAGCGAAATTTTGCCATATCATATGTCACGGTAACAGCGCACTTAATGAGTGAGTCGCGCAACGACTGGGAGCTGGTGAGTTATGTCCTCCAAATGAGAGTGATGACTGAGAGCCACACCGGTGCAAATGTAGCTGAGCTGTTGCAAAAAGTAGCAGAAGAATGGCAGATTAAGGATAAAGATTTGGTTTTAGCCACTGATAACGCCTCCAATATGGTTGTTGCCGCTCAGCTGAGAAACTTCCTCTATGTTAAATGTTATGCACACACTCTCAACCTTGCCTCTCAGAAAGCACTCAAGGTGCCTGCTGTGTAAAAATATAAGATAATGGAGATACATTTGTTGGGTTACTTTAATTAATGGATACTGACAAATACACATTTTTTTTAAGTGTGAAGTAGCCACAAAGTGAGGGGGAAAAAATAAATCCTGAATGGGGCACCCTGAATCTTAATCAAATCGTGAGGTGCCTTAGATGGCACACCCCTAATATGAATATGATATATACTATCATTATTGTATTGCCTGATTCAGATTAAACCCTGTGTGGAAATGAACAATTATGTTCAGAGAATGAATAGCAGAGGGTTTTTTTTTATTGAACTGCACACTCACCCATTACTGAGCGAGAACATGAATAAATTAATCCTAAAAATTGAGAAGCTATTTTTCACACATCTCTCTCACTTGCATCTGCTGCAGGATATTGGAGAGATATCCTCAAATGAGGAGGTTGTTCTTTTCTCAGTTTCCTGTCCATTACCAGATCCGTTTGATTTGTCCAAAGACTTGCAGTCTCTGGGGCGTTTCTAAAATTAGTAGTGAAGCAACTTTGAGAAAAACATGCTTCTTAATGTCTTTTCTCTGTTGATGTCATCCAGGAATCGCCGTCTGTAATGTACCAGCATCCTCGGTGGAAGAGACTGCCGACACTTCGCTATGTCTGATCCTTAACCTGTACAGGCGAGTCACCTGGATGCACCAAGCACTCAGGGAGGGAACCCGGGCCTCCAGTGTGGAGCAGATTCGGGAGGTGGCTGGTGGTGCTGCTCGTATCCGAGGCGAGACTCTGGGCATTATTGGACTAGGTGAGTGATTAATTGAGAGATCTGTTTGACTCATTGTCTTGTATTTAAATAAATACAGTTTAGTGTTGAAGTGCTGTGGGAGGTGTGTTTATCCCAAGCTTGACAGCAGGCTGCTGGACCTGTTTTGTGTTTATGCTCCAACACTGGACGGGTACCGTTTCACTTTCTTGGTGGTTATCCTTAACCTTACAATATTTTTTTCGGTGTCTTCCAGGGCGTGTAGGTCAAGCGGTGGCTCTTCGGGCCAAGGCATTTGGCTTTGGAGTGATTTTCTACGACCCCTACCTGCCTGACGGCGTGGAGCGCTCACTGGGCCTTCAGCGAATGGCCACACTGCAGGACCTCCTCATCCACTCGGACTGTGTATCACTGCACTGCAGCCTCAACGAGCACAACCACCACCTCATTAACGACTTCACCATCAAACAGGTGTGTGGATACCACCTGAAAATGCCAAACACAAATTTGGGCTTAATTTTACACTCTCATTAGTATTTTCCCTGCTTCTGTCATCCAGTGAAATGACTTGTCTGAGATCTATTTTCCATCAATTGTTTGAAGTGTTTCACTGGAACTATTAATGAAACTCCTTGGCTCATTTAACTAGCATGGGTTGTGTTAGCTGCCTTTTGGCATAGTTTTCTGGACCTAATGTGACCCCCCTCCATTTTTTAATGTTCATTGGCATTGTTGATGAAAGCAGTTTCCGAAGCATGTATCAAACTGTTGGTTAAGTCAGCTATTTGTTTTAATAAGGAGTTTAAATCCTGACTCAAACATTTGGCTCCCACTGTTACGAGCAAAGTTGTTGAGACGTTGAAAAACCAGGCCAGATCCAACTTGTTCCAAGACTGTGATGGATTGGTATAAAGTAGAATCAAATTATGCCAAATGATCTCAGTTTTTATTTTGCTGTAAATCTAAACTTTTCACATTTTCTGGCATAATATGCCCACTATTGTGTTCTCACACTGTTGCTCACTCTGCTCCAAAGATGCGTCAGGGAGCCTTCCTGGTGAACACATCAAGAGGCGGTCTGGTTGATGAGAAAGCACTGGCTCAGGCCCTGAAAGAAGGACGGATACGAGGGGCTGCCCTGGATGTCCACGAGACAGAACCTTTCAGGTAACCATACACACAGGAATAATGTCATACGTGATACCACGCTGTGTTCTCACCTTTTTCCTTTTCTCAATAGTTTTTCAACAGGCCCACTGAAGGATGCCCCAAACCTGATCTGTACCCCTCACACATCCTGGTACAGTGAGCAGGCCTCTGTGGAGGCTCGAGAGGAGGCAGCCAGAGAGGTTCGCCGCGCCATCACCGGTAAGACACTTTTTGCACTTACAGCCATGTGGGATAGCTGCATGACAGGATATATCTGTAACTAGGGATGGGTACCTTTCACATTTTAGTTACAGTACCGATAACTGGTACCTAAGAATTGGTATCGGTACTCAACGGTACCAATTTTGGTACTTTTGTGTGTTTATGTGTTAATAAATGTTAATTTGTTTAGAACTAAAATCTCAAAATTTTTAAAGTTAACATTTTATTTATAAACGTTAACAAATATATCAAAACAACATCCAACTGTTTGTATGTATGGCTCATAAAAGTTATCTCACACATAGTCACCTAGAGCGAGGCTCAAACTATTGCTGCAACAATAGAACAATACAGTGTCCAGTTTTCTGCCCACTTGTTCTCATTGAGAAATAAAAGCATGACTACATGGTCTGGTACTGGCGTTCCAGCTTTGCCAGCCTTGGCAATCTCTCTGCATCAACTTTCCACCAGTCTGTCAGCTTTGAATACAGTAATGGGGTAATATCTTATAAAAAGTCTCAACCTCTGTGTCCGAAGAAGAGGCTGTTGTGTATTGCTCCCCCTTAACAAGAGCTCATGGAGACCCGGCACCGCATCGGCTGAGCGTCTCTGCTGTGCGCAACACATCTAGCCAATTCAATGTATTGAAATTTGCTTTAAAATTAAAACGCCACTGGGGCGCTGGTGGCCTAGCGGTCTAAGCGCCCCACATACAGAGGCTACAGTCCTCGTCGCAGGGGTCGCCGGTTCCATTCCCGGCCGGTCGACCATTTCCTGCATGTCTTCCCCCGCTCTCTACTCCCCACATTTCCTGTCTCTCTTCAGCTGTCCTATCACATAAAGGCCAAAAATATAACTTAAAAATTAAAACACCACGCCGATTGCTAAATGTAATATGAGACCACACGTTGTTTATCTCTACCTGATGGAAAATTTAACAATTTAACTGCGTGTTGGAGTATGTTCTTAACAATCAATTACTTGATACTGAGCATCACGGGCAGTATGGGAAAGAAAGTGTATTCAATACTAAAGGGGAGTTATTTGTTATGTTAAAGGGGAAAAACTGTCAGCAGTAAAACTTCAAAGATGCAGTGTTTACTTGGAAAATCTGATCAGGGTACACCCTTAAAAATGTTTGTCATCTGTGAACCTTTCTCCTCCCCTACTTCAGGGCGCATCCCTGACAGTCTGAAGAACTGCGTCAATAAGGAGTATCTGATGGCAGCCTCTCAGTGGCCCAGCATGGAAGCTGCCACTGTTCACCCAGAGCTTAACGGAGCCACTTACAGGTGAGAGGGGGGTCTACAAGAATGTGGATTGACTTGTTCTACACACCAAGTTGGATTATGAGTCTGAACTTTTGTCACTAGAGTAACCATTCTTCTTCTTTTGTTGTCTGTGTTTCAGATTTCCTCCAGGTCTGATCAATGTTGCAGCAGCAGGGGGTCTCTCTGGAGCTGCTGCAGGGGTCGAGGGCCTGGTAGCAGCCAACCTGGCACATGGCATCGCCCCTGTTTCCCACCCTCCTCACGCCCCATCTCCGGTGCAATCTGCTAAGGCTGAGGCTGACAGAGACATCCCCTCTGACCAATAGCCCCCTCCGCCGCCGCCAGCACATTCCGTCACCATTGGAAACCAACCCCTCCCCTCCCGAAAACCCCACCTCTCAGCATCAGACACAGTCCGACCCCTCCAGTGCATCGGCAGCACTATTTTGACCTGATGTGGATACACAGTCATGTTCCTCAGATCACATAACCAGCCCAGGAGTGACTTATCCACAGCCAGCCCCCCTCATCCCCACCTCAGAGAACTCACACATCCCCCTATCTTTGTCCCCATCTCACCCTCCACCCCTTTCCTCCTCCTTCACTCCCCACGACGTCAGCAATAACTGTTCTCAAGGATTCAATGATTGGATTAGTTTTTATCCTTAGTTGGCTGTTTTAATGGAAAGTTGATCTGTTATGGTTCTAGGTGTTAATGTTTGTTGAAAAAAATAGCATTTCTGACATGAGGCTTCAGTCTGCTGCCACCTGCAGGCTGAAAGGTTGAAGCCCCCCTTTGTACATTAATGGCTCATGTTACTGCTCTTCTTATTATTATTATTTTCTTTACTTTTTCTCCCCCTTCCATATTTCTGGTGAAGGGGTTAAATGTGTACCAGACAGAATCACAAACAGTACATCCTGTCCTCCTCACTGGGCATCTAGTGATCCTGCTCAGTTTAGCCCTTAGGCTCTCCATGTTACTGTTGTCAGCTTGCTCAAGCAAGGATCTGTGATACTGTCAGAGTGGAGCTCTCTCAGGCTGCCATAGTATTTCTGTCCAGCTCATACTTCAGAAAGTACCCAAGATCCTACGTCACTTTTTATTGCTACGACGGTCCAGTTTTCAGAAATTCAGCCTTGTGTTCACACGTGTTCTGCCCCTTGTTTTTTTGTCCCTAGATAACACCTCTGAGTGTCTTATCAGGGGCTGCTAGGCATAAATTTCCAACTCACACCAGAAGCTTGAGTGCTGTCTGTGTAAGGTCGTTGCACATGGTGTCAGAAAGCAGCAACAAGCAGGATGTGTCTCTCCAGCAGAGGGCGCTGTCTCACTAGTCAGAGCTGCGTGTGACTCATTTGAGGGACAGTTGCAGGTTTGCTCGAACAACACACTGCCAACACACAGAACACAGTATGGATGACCAGGGATCGGCTACCGCCTTATTGTTTGAAAAGATCTCACTGCACCCCACCTCTCCACACCTCCTCTCACATCCCTCCCACCCTCATGGATCACCCCACGCATCAGCCCATGAACCAGTTTGCATCCACGACTTCCTTTAAGCGTGAGGGGACGGCAGAGTTGAGATTCCCTGTTGGAGCAATGAGACAGTGTTCTTGCATGCTGGCTTTGTTGATGACAGTGGTGTGTGTGTATGGGTCTGTTTGTTTGTGTGTGTGTGTGTGTGTGTGTGTGTGTGTGCGCGTGTGTGTGTATGTCCCCTCACCCTGTTATAATAACAAGCTGTTGTCTTTCCAAAGGAATAGTCCCTAGGAGTAACTCTTTAACGCTGTTGCCCTGTTGGTGTCAAGGGAACACCTTTCTAGTACCTCAGTAACAGATATTGAATGTACCGTGCATACCCTTTTATTTTTTGTACAGATTTTCTAGATACTTCTTTACTATTCTTTTCCAGAAGGGTTGTGAAATTGTAGCAGTAATGATACAATAAAAAACATTGCCCCATGAAATAAATTAAAAATCTTTTTAGGTTCACTATAGGTCACTGAATACTCAGGCTTCAAAACCAATGTGTTTCTCTTTTGCCTTTACTTCCTCGTTGTGGAAAATTCAGCACAGTGCTTTCCAATTCTTAGACTTCAAACTCCAGTTGATGTGCTATAAACTCTGTCTTATCGACTAAAGAAAAATAAGGAAAAAACAAAAAGGCGGTCGCCGTGATCTGCTAGTTTTCTTTTACTAGATTATTTAGTAGTAGATACTGTTTTGTTTTGTTTAAACCCCCTCTTCATTGTCTGGCTGCTCTATCTATAGTGCATGTGAGGTAATTTTTTTAGGGGAAATACTATTGGCTTAAAGAATTTGTGTCATCTTGCTGTTTCCCTCTGCTCCCTGCTCTTCCCCTCCTCTCAGAGTGTTTTCAACCGAGTTGCCATTTTTGTCGTGGTCAGTTTCCAGTGATGTACAGTTTTCCCCTCAGAGTCTATGAGAGACATGGAGCATGTCTGTGTCATGAGATGCTAGGCTCCTCTGTCCTGTGATGAGTATATATTTTTAAAAATAACCCCCATAGTTCGGATTATGAGCATAATAGTAATCTTAAATTTTTGCTGTTGATGATGATGATATATATATATTTTTTCAGTTCAGCAGTGCACTGTTATGAAAACCATTTTGTTTTCTTGTAGGATTTCATTTTTATGGATGCTGTCTGTGTTCTACATGTTGTACTGAAACATTTCAGAGAAAACAAGAGGTCCCTCTCCTGGTGATGTACCCTTTTTTTTTTTGTCTTACCCCAACTGTCTTTTCCAGCTGATACCCTCTGGGCCTTACTCCTCCCCCCCTGTAAAAGTAGCTGTTATAGAAAGTCGCCATGGAACCACTCACTGCCTTAATACAGTTGACCACAGCAGGTGAAGTCAGGAGACACACCCAGTCGAAAAGAACGGGCCACATCAAGGCCGCACCGCAAAAAGCTCCTCACACCCTGACAGGCCTAAATCTGCAGCACTTGGGTATTTACTTTTCTGTGATGAACCACATCTAGCCTTGTGTAGACAGCTCTTTCATGGCCTCAACAATACATCTGGTGTGATTTTTTGCTTTGGTTACATATTTTCGTTTCCTAGTTTTGATATTAAAGTCTGCTCGGCAGTGTGTTCGTGCTTGGGCTAACAGATAAGCACAGTGTGTATGCTCACAGAGCTACAGCTCATATTTCACTCTTGGGTGTGAGAATGCCCCCAACCCATTAAACCACCACCGACACCCTGGGGCTCTATTAGCAGCTTTCACTGAGCAGAGTCCCTGAGGAGATGGAGGGTGGGGAGGGGGCTAAGCGGACACTGGTGTGGTCTGTCAAAATAAAAGTAGAAAATTAAGAATTGGTCACTTCTCTCTCTCTCTCAGGGTTCAAATGCACACATATCCTCCAGCAGTCGCCCTCTGTCTCGTGTCCCCTGTCCCAAGTTTTCCGCCCTTGGAACGCAGAACAGCCTCCTGCGTTTTTTAGAAACAGTTTCCCCTCGTTCCTCCCTCTTATTGTGCACAGGTCTGAACTTTTTTTTTTCTGTTTTGCTTTCTTTTGGCACTGACATCTAACCATCTAACAAGGAATGAATGAATGTTTGAAAGTGACTGTGTGTGATGTTAAAATTGGGAAATGTATTTTTACAACATGTGAACGTATTTTTTTTCCACTCACTCTCATTGTGAATTGATTTTGTTTTCTTTCACCAGACTGCAAAAACAAACAAAAAATACAAAAAAATCTCCTGTAACTAGGCTCTTAAGCTTTATTTTGTTTTGTTTACTTTTTATTAGAAACAATCATGTTTGTGATGGTAACTTCCGATGGTAAACTCCACACCGTATTTTAATAAAATCTTAAAAATAAATGATTTGCTCTGTTCTTTTATAAATGGAAAACAAGTTTTCAGTCCACAAAGTCCTATTGTGAAATGCGCCTTTAAGTTTATTACTTATAAACAATTGTTCTTTATAAAAGTGGTCAGTGTGTTGGTGACAATATTGGCTGCCATTACTTTGTCCAACCAATTACACTTGGCAGTTTCAGGACATGAGCTGTTCCAACAGATTTTGTCTTTAACAAAATATTGTGCTATCACACTTCGTAGCTCTTTTATACAGCAACTAGTGGATAGGCAGAGCCAGAACAGGCACAGCTTTACGAGTGGGCAGGCGAGGTGGGGCAGACGGGGAAAAGGGAGCTTCTCTGTACAGACCCACAGGGCAGACAAGGGCGGGGATTATCAGCCCAAAAATTGCTACCACATGCACATAACCTGGAGCCTGCTCTTAAAATGGAGCAAACTGACTGAAAGTCCCCTCTCTGGAGGCACATGAACCAGCCTGCTGGGTATTGACAATAGATGCACTCTCAAATTAGGTTTGCATCATAGAGGATTGGAGTTGGACTGTGTTTAATGATCCCATAATGTTTTAATCAAAAGTGTGCATTCTGATTTATTTTACAGCTCTGTAACTTACATAAACATTTTGTTTCTTTTCCAGTATTTCGCAACAAGCTAGTCTCAAATTGGGATCAAAATCAGTACAGCAGAACTTGAGGTACTGACAATGAATATACTTAAAATTTACGTACAACCCATTTACCCATGATGCAACTTAACTTCTTGCAGTTTAGTTGAAGATTCAGATACCTCACCTTTATTATAGTCAAGCCGACTCAAGCGGACACTATTTTCTATCCCAAACCCTCACATTTCTTTCATCTTTACACTCATCAAATACTGCCTAAAATGACGTGTACAAAATGACATTGCTCGAGACAACTTTGACTTCAGAGCTCAATTTGCAGCCACAACAGGCTCTATACAATTGATGATGATTTAAATTGAGTGTGTTTCAGTCTTTTAAAAAGTATAAATGGTTTCTTGATAGGTTAATCTAAAATAGACATTAAATAATATCCATTACTAGTTCTAATTTTATATAAGTGTCTATTTATTTGACCCTATTATTGCCTCCATGATGGTGAAACATATTAAACTTACACAAATGCTCATCTACTCGACTGAATGAGTAAACACGGCCTCATTTACTAGATGACACCACTAGTACTAGTTGCATAAACAAATTTATATTTGTATTACAGGTAGGTCTGATATGCCGGTATGTTTGTCTACGCTATAGCACAGTCACCGCTACGAGCTGAGTTCTGTAGCTCTTAATGGCTTCTGCCAGTACTATAATGCTCTACTATCCATATGCAATAGCATAGAGGACAGATGGCATCTGCAGTGCAGTTCATTAATATTTGATCTGAAAATTGAGATAAACTTGTATGTGGTCTGGTTTAACTGGCATATAAACACTTGATCCCAGGAATGCATAACCTGCAAGAAGGACAGATGACTTGTGTGCTAGCTCTTTTAACATTAGCCACACTCAGCAAACCAGTTTGACACCGTTTACATATATAGACTCTGTGATCATGTCTTTGGGCCCATTTTGACTGTTTCCTGAGTGTTTTTTTTTTTACTTTAGACTAGCGAGCTAGTCAGACTTTAAATTTACATGTACAGTTTATGACAAGGAAATGATTTGCTTGCAAACATCCCTATAGAAGTATAAAGAAAAGATTAGAAGGCAACATACAATGGATAGTGTCATATTCCTGGATGTTTGGTAAAATGTAATTTATGTTATACTGCAGGTAAACAAATAATTCATGAGAATTATCAGGATGTCATCTGTATGTGCATTTAAACATTATTGCTTTGATGTGATGGCTCAGTTGCAGATGCATAAAACAAACAGTGTGAATGCAATAACTCTACAGAAATGTGTGCAGTTTCTGTAAAGTTATTGTACAAGTCTCACACAGCCTGACACACAACTTTTAGTATTACTGGCAAGAGATATTTGCCATGAGGCAAAAAAACTATCAGACATTAAGCTTTCTTGTGGTCTTCTACATATCAATTAAATATATCATGATTCATCCTTGCGGAGCATGAAAAGTTGATGAGATAAAAACATGAACTTGAATAGTTTGTTGTAACGCTAAAGATAAATAGAGTTGATCACCAAAGGCAGTGGAATATGTCATCTGGAGACCATGAATGTTTGTACAAAAAGCAACCATTCCAATAGCTGTAAAGACTTTTCAGGCACAAGTTTACTTTACTTTTGATTTTTCCTTCTAGTTATTTATTTTCTATTCATGCTTCCTATGAATACATATTGCACCGGCCTTTCTATGTGAGGGAAAGGCATATTACATAACAACATGTGTATACAAGTGTGTGCAGATGAAGGAGGCCCAGGATGCGTGCAGTGTTTTAACAGACCTGACTCACACACACACACACACACACACACACACACACACACACACACACACACACACACACACACACACACACACACGCGCACACACACCCACACACACCACACACACACACACACACACACACACACACAAACAAACTTCTGCTTCCTGGGTCCCACTTGATTAGTGCAATAAAGTCCGTCGGAGCATCATCCACCTCGTCTCACCCAGCGCCATACATTACTCCTGTCAGCTCCCATGCTGGGCTGCCAGATTTTTTTATCTGTTTGTTCAGTTCAAGAGGAGGAGAAGGGAAAAGGGGGTGGAGGTGCTTGAAAGCCTCACAGATGTCATTAGGTCTGGGAAAACCAGTAAAATTAGTGCTGGTTCCCATCCTGCTGCTTAGTCACTAGCCTCAGTGAAATAATCTGCTAGAGAGCGTCATTGTGGTAAAGTCTGTTTAAGTGAATGAGTAAGAAAAAAGAAAGAGAACAAAACCACTCAAAACAGGTCAAAGGTCACCAAAGCTTATTTATCTGAGGTTCGGAGATGTGAAAAAAAGTCAAG
The DNA here is from genome assembly GCF_009762535.1 of Notolabrus celidotus. Taxonomy (NCBI): domain Eukaryota; kingdom Metazoa; phylum Chordata; class Actinopteri; order Labriformes; family Labridae; genus Notolabrus; species Notolabrus celidotus. The sequence continues at coordinate 16,680,055 of NC_048279.1, read as the reverse complement.
TTGTTATTTTGATATGACATAAAAGAGAAAAGCTATTTGACAAAGCAGAGTAAGTGTTAAGAAGAAAGTTACTAAACCCTATGTGCCTACATGTCTCTTTGATGAATTACTCCCCAGAGATGACTTAAAAAACTTGGAGTGATCATGCTACCAGCCTCCAAAGTCGAGAGGATAAATATTTGTCTTTGGTTGTCTTTGGAATGATTAAACATTATTCCAGCCACTGAATGCCTCAGAAGTTTCATCATCGCCAGACTGCACCAACTTAATTTTCCTTTTTAATATACTGCAGGCGCAGTGCATCTTTATGCAGCTCTTACAAAAAATAAATTAAAATATGATTACAAATAAAAGGCTGGTTATTGTCATCAAATCCCTACTAATAATTGACACTTTCATGTTCTTAAGTAATTATAAACACGTACAGGCTTACACTGTGGTAGATTCTAAATAAGCCTCATATCAAGCATTTTCCTGGTATTGTAAAAACTCAGTGCATGGACCAACTATTAATTTATCTTCAATTATAAATAGTACACATTTACAACAGTGTCTTCATCCCTGACAAATGTCAAAAAATTACACCGAGTCAAACAAATTAGACAATGGGATCTTTAGGACAACACTGGTTACATGGTGGGTTGGGTGTTCATAGGGTGTCCAACTTTCTTACTACTAAATAAGGGGCAGGTGCACGATGCCATGGTGGTGTGAGCATGATATGTGAGTTCAGCGTATATACTGATTCAACTGGAAATGCAAAAAATGGCAAAATGAAAATTAAATGCAAAAGAGGAGAATGACTCACCAAATGTACTTTTTCCATGGATACTTTTTGCTGCTCTTGACTGACTCAAGCAGTCTTCTGTCCTTTTGCACAGCCAGAGAGAAGTCCTTACATGAAAAGTCACAGTTTACAGATATTTGAAGTTCATTTTTGATCAGCTCTGTGCTGCATCTGTTTCTTGAGTCGGACCATTTAATGGCCATCAGAGAGAAAACCCTCTGTGATTGGATGACAGGCAGTGTGATTGGCACATGATCTGCTGTTTAATCTGATCTAGGATCTGTAGAGTTCAGTCTGCTGTATTTACAAGAGTTAAAAGTCAATACGAAACAAACCAATTTAGCCCAATAAACGGGATGTCCTGGCTAATATGGGACAGTTGTCAACCCTAGGTGTCCATCCATCCGTCTCCAATATCTTGCTGAGTTGAAGTGCTATCATTATGTTACTGCTGTGTTTTAGATGCGTGTCAGATGGATTTAAGAATCACAAACATCGCCAACACATGGCTGTCCGAAGGTAAGCACCTGAAAAGACAAAAGAACAGAGAAAACACTGGGTAAATGTATTAGCTACTGCTAGACAGCTAATGTTAGCATCAAGCTGCGACATTACAACAAAACAAAGGAACAAACAGACAAACAACCATAATATTATTTGAAAGTAATTTTTAAAAAGACGTTAAACGCAGAATCTAAGTGTGTGACATTACGTTTTTCAGACTGGGTTAAGGCCTAAGATATTTAATTTAGCTGGTCTGCAGAGTATTAGCCAGTGGTGGACAAAGTACACAGCTTCATTACTTATGTCTAAGTATAGATACTCTAGGTCAAATATTACTCCAATACAAGTGAAAGTTGCTCTGTCAGACTTGAGTTAAAGTACTGAAGTGCTTAAAAATACTTAAGTATTCAAAGTACTTCTTAAAAATCTTCAAACATTGTATTTTCACCACACATAAGTGCAGGACAATAATACAAAGAAGTACATTCTGTTACATATGTTTATCTAAAAATCATACTTGAAATCTCTAAAACCTATACCATGAAATAAAAACAGCAACTAAGTTACTCCAAGCACAGACAACTTAGTTTGAAATGTTCATCTGGAATGAAACAAATGTCACTTAGCTCAACACACTTTCTGAGGTTGGACAGTAAATGGAAAACAAAGAGAACATTTCAAACGATATTATCATTCTTCATTTCAAAAACCTCTAACATGGGCTGAAGATATGGACATGGGTGCTCAGGTGGAGAATTATAGACATCATTACCACCTCTAAATGAACAGCCTGATCTGAGTGATGCTCTGTGTTTGCTCCACGTTCAACTGTGGGATCAGATTTCAGAAAAGAGAAGGAAATTCATGAGCTGATGTCAAAGCTAAAGTAGTGAGTAACTAGAGCATTGATAGAAATGTAGTGGAGTCAAAAGTACAATAATTGTCTTCTGAATGTAGTGGAGTAAAGTAATAAGTTCCCCCCAAAAATAATACTCAAGTAAAGTACAGATACTCAAAAAATGTACTGAAGTAAATTTACTTTGTACTGTCCACCACTGGAATTAGCTTACCACGTGCACATGTCTCTGTGCTGCTGTAGATTAACCTACTGCTAATGATGCTTAATCACCTCAGGGGTCAAGTAGTAATGAAGAAAAGTGGAAAAACATATTCAACTTTTTAAATTTCATGATTTCATTTAAAATGTAACCATTATTTTGTTTGTATTTTAAACAATAATGGAAAAATATGCATAAAAAGTCATTTTTAAAAATTGAGTAAGGGGGTGTCATCTTGTGACCTCCAATCAGTATCTAACAATCCCCCAAGGGGGCAGACCCCACTTTTTGAACCACTGTTTTAGCTCACGGCCTATCTGAGGTGCTAGCATGGTGGTAGGAAAGTTGTGTTTAAGATTCATGTCGCCATAAGTAAACACAAAACAGCTTTGAGGTGAGTCATAAAGAGAGATTACAGGCGTCAGAAGGTTTTGGGAGACAGACTTACAAATTGTTGATTTTTTTATCCTTTCATGAGATTTCTTTTAACAATAACACAAATATTTATAAACCAGCCTTATTCTTTTGAAATATGAAAAATGGACTAAACAACCACACCCTATCAAACAGTCCATATTTATTTCCCTACTTTGTTCTTCCATAATATTGCATCACAACACACAGTCGGTATAATCCATCTGCTCATGATGCTGCTCTGTCCTCGAGTCTGTCTGTGTGTCTATGGGGTCTGGAGGGTTTTGTGGTGATGCAGCAGAGACACTGGAGCACGTATGGCTGCGGCCCAGCACTCGGTGATTAGCTCATAGTTTTCCTCTCATTGCTTCACTCACTTGGCTCTTGTACCGTTGACTTGTGCACGTGATTGACAGGAAGAAAACTCAGAGCGATCTTGGAGATTTGTGTCAGACAGAGAACCAGTGGACGTTATACTGCTGTGTCCGGTATCTTAACACCAGCTGTGTGTGGTTAAGTAATAAAATAGTAGTAATCAAAACAATCAACTACTGCTTTGTTTTGCAAGTACACACGCCAGTACTGCTGTGGGAGCCCACATTTGTGATGTCTTTACGCACTGAGTGTGCATGCTCACACACACACACACACACACACACAAACCTATGTTTTTGACAATGTGTCAATGACGTTTAACATTATCCTGAGTCAATGTGGATGCTGAGCTCACTGTCATTAATCAGCAGCAGCAGCAGGGAAGTCTGGGTTTTTCCCGTAACCTACTTTTAACTGCAAAGATAGATAGATAGATAGATAGATAGATAGATAGATAGATAGATAGATAGATAGATAGATAGATAGATAGATAGATAGATAGATGAGAGGGGTGAAAAAGTATTTTGGGACAAAAAGGAGGACTGTGATGGAGAGTATTTGGGATAAAAACATGAGAAAGATGGGTGTTGTTTTGTGTTTGATTGTTTATGACTGAAGAAACAATGTCCAAATTGTTACCTGATCCACATGTAACCCCCCCCCCCCCCCCCTTTCTTCCTCCGTCTGCCCCTCTTCGTCTCCCTTATTCCTGGAAGGCAGACGGACCAGCCAAATAGTGACGTGGCTGTGCTGCTTTAACGGGGCTACAGTTGTCCAATAGCAGAGACGTCTTTAGGGTCCGGCTGCTGTTAGCTGTATTGAGATGAGATCTAAGGAAAAAAAGCTGTGACTTAATCCTCTTAAGTCACATTCATTATCAGTGTGTGTGCATGTGTGGATGCAGATTTATTGATAATATATGGGGCTTCCAGCTTTAAAATAAGCGACTTAAGTTCCCAAAGATTTCCCCTTGCATACCTATCTCAAGCTCACATACACACTCACTCACACTAGTGCACACGGCCTAGTGGAGTCTCAGCTTTGACATGTTGATAAGTGAGTGGTGGCCGGTAAAAGAAACCTCCCTGGTTGTCCATGTGTGGACCAGCTGTGGGAACTGGTGACCACACGTCTCTGACACACACACACACACAATCCCACACACACAATCACACACACACAAACACACACTCTGACCTGAGAACAAAAAGGGGTCCTTTGCTGAGATCACAGCTGGAACTGCCACAGGACAGCGAACTGTTTGAAAGGGAGAAAAAAGACAGCAACCACTGAAAACCTTTGATTCTCTGTGAAGTCCAATCAGTATATTAAGTGCAGGAATAAAATAATCTCTATACTGACTCCACTCTGTCTGTGCACCAGTTGCATGTCTGTGCATAAGCGTGTCTGTTTTTCTGCCATTATTCAGCAACCCACACCTCTGAAGCCTGATAGTGTGTACTGAAAAAACATTTGTAAGAAAATACACAATGCTGAGTGGTTACCAGAGGCCAATGTGGTGTTGATTACCTCGTCAGCAATGAAGCTGCTGAGCTCATACAGCCACTCAAAGAGAGAAAGAAAGGAGAAAGAAAGAGGGAGAGAGGAGTCTGTTCACTGCCTTTCCATACAAGGAGCGGTAGGGGGAGAAAAGGGGAGGAGGGGGGAGGAGAAAGTGAGAGGCAGCAAAAGAAAGCAAGAGAGAGAGAGAGAGAGGAGGGTAATATGAGGAGATATAATGAGAGAGAAGCGAAGAGGAGGAGAGACATTCAGAAAGACAGATAAAGACAGGATAGAGGCTGATAGAGCTGCAGCAGACAGTGAGTTAGAGTGGAGAGGAAGAGGAGGTGAGTGAGCGGAGCTGAGGTCTCAACGGTGTGATCCTGCTGCAGCTTCTCTCTGTCACTGACTGATCCAACACAGGTAGGACGCCCACTGAGGCTCCATTCATTCTCTGCACCGGGGTCTGAGGGAACATTTCATCATGTTCAAATGGTTGTGTTAGCCGAAGGAGATGCAGTAATACACGGCAGGTGTTGCATTTTTGTGCCAATGTATGTAGCGGTGGAAAATGTTCAGATCTTTAGGTAGAAGTATTCATACCACACTTCATTAGAGGTACAAGTTACAGATTCTAAACCATAAATTTATTTCTAAACTAAATTATACAACAGCCATGTAAAGACACTGATTTGAGTGTTTTTTGTTATATGTCTGTCAGTTTTCATGAAGCAGTCTGTTGCTTTGAAATGGCAGGATGAGCCAATTTTAACTTTTTATACATTTTACTGAGGTTTAATCTTAACAATGCACCATGCAGAAATCAAATTGTTAAATTGTTTAGAAACTTATTCGGCTAATGTTGTAAAATGTGCATTTCTCCTATAAGTTGCACCAAGACAGGTTAATGCAATTCTTTTTTGTGCACTGGTGTCTACATTTAATTCATTTAAGTTGTTTTATTTATGTTTCTTATTGTTTCCCTGAACCTTAAATTACAGCTTAATTCACAAAAGTATATTTATTTTTGCATATTGCTGATATAGTTGCTTCTCATTCATTGGTGCAGTTTGTATTCGAATATAGATAGAAGAATGCACTGTCCATCTGTACTAGCCTTCCTGGTGAAATTTGGTTTTAGTTGAGTTCTTCAGGCAAAATTAAATCTGCATGTCCTTCACACTTTTTCATCTGTGTGAGCTGCTGCCTGCACTGTCATGAGTTTCCTTCTGCCTGCAGGAGACAGTCAAGTTTCCAACCTCCTGTCGTGATGCTTGTCTGGACGATTACAGTGTCCTCTGTCTGTGTTTCTGTGTATATGCGTGATGGTTGCACAGATAAGTTCTCATTCTATATCAGAGTGCAACCAAGAATCATTCAAAACACACTGATGCATATCTCCCAGAACAAACTATTGAATCTCCCTCAGCTTCTCAAAATAAAACATTTCTGAGAAAATAGCCAATTACCTCCCTGCCTTTGCCTTGTTAAAAATAAACACACCTCCTGCTGGGTACACAAATCTGTGCTTGTGTTCACATACCTGCGTGCCTCTGTGTATTATCTCTGCATGAGCCCGCTGTAATTACATGGTAAAGGTGCCCATGAGGCGTCAGCCGCTACATTTGGCCATGCGCCACATCCCCTGGTTTTATTGGGTCTTATACCTGACAGAAAAAAAAAAACTGCTGTGTGTGTCTGTTTATGTTGACTGATGTGAGCAGGTCTGGTGTGTGAGGGCATGCTGCATGCGTGTGAGAGTGTAAATCTTTATGTCTGCAGAAAATAAGTCTCATGGATAAATGCCACAGTCTATTATTATTATGTGTGTGTTTTCAGAAAAGATCAGCTGGTAGAAAGGCTGTGTGTACGTGTTGACTGATACAGTGCAGGGTGTCAGTGTGGGAATCCAAGAAATGTCTCTTTAGTGTGTTACAGGGTCAGCGAGACAAGTTCAGAGGGAGGGTTGAAGGGTCTGCTGAGCCACGGTCAGTGTTCTATCAATCATCTGATTACTGGTTCTCACATGAAAAAGATCTTATGAAAGTCACTTTCTGTAAATGACAATAAAACCATTAGATAAATAATAATACTTGCCAGTTAAAAATGCAGCTGGTCTTTGTCTGGAATGTGTTTAAAACAAGTAACTCTTTGCAGCAGCCTGTGAAAGGTCTGACCTCGTTTTCTGTACTAAACATGGTGGACAGGGCAGACGGGATAAGTTCACATACTGATGTTAAAAACCTTCAGCTCCAGGCATTGAACTTCCACTAACCCTGAGCACACAGACCTCAAAAGCGTCAAAACTGTTTCGTATTAGTCTGGAAATGATATTTTTGCCATTTTCAGAAAATAAAGTTACTTTTTGGAACTAGTTGCACATTAAAATCTCACCACCTAGAGCTTTATCTGCCTCCTGCAGAGCAGCAAGGTTGTAGCCAGTGAAATGATCAGATGACTGAACAGTGAGATCAAAGCTGGGCTCTGTGTGTCTCCATACTGGAGGTATTTTTATGGCTGGCTGTTAAACTGTGCAGTGGTTAATATACATTTAATGGAGACAGTGAATTGATAAAACACTTGATGACATACAGAGGCTGTGGTCAGATAAGTGTCAGAGTTGCAGAAATACTGTCTGACCTCTGGAAATAGACGTCAGGGACAATGAGCAGCAAGACATGACTGTTATGAGAGGTGTGTATATGTATGTGTGTGTGTGTGTTGGTGTGTGTGTGTGTGTGTGTGTGTGTGTGTGTGTGTGTGTGTACGTGGTGGTCCACTTGCCCAAATTTAACCGTCTGCATTCTGCAGCTGCTCGAAGGTTTAGTTATAGTATAGTAGCCACGAAAAAACACCACACGCAAGGCTGCAGCCATGAAACATTGTTCTCACCTTTTTTTGTTACACACAAACCCAGAAAAATCCATCTGTCATCGAGTCATAAACCGTAATCTTAAAGTGAAAACATCTGCAAATAAAATAGCAAACGGGTGAAATAAAATCACCTTTTTCTGCTGTGTTCTCATGCCCAAAAGAATTTCTCAACAGTATCCTCAGAACTGCAGAGTTCAAAGGCAATTCATTTGCAATTATAAATTCTCTGTGTGATTCTCATTAGAGATTTAAATGGTATCACCCCAGAGTTAAGTGTTTATTTGGTGTTTTCAAAGGAATATTTTACAGCTAAAATTGAAATACAACCAAGATGTGCACACAGAGATTCTCAAACAGAGTAGTAGTCGAGTATTTTGTCACTGTGTTGTTGACTTTCTCCGATCCTGCCAGTGCTCGGTGAAAGAGCAGAGACAGTCTGAGAATACATGTGTGATTTACACTCCGCTTCTGGAGCATTGTATAATAATCTGCAGCACTCACTTGTAGGATGAGAGGCTGAAATGTGGAACAGTTACACTGCACGTGTCCCCCCCCCCCCCCCCCCCCCTTTACGCCTCTCTTCATAGAGCATATCTGACTCAGCAGCTGGCGGTCAGTGGATGGTCAGTCAGTGAGGTCAGTAGAGCAGCGGAGCAGACAGGATTTGCTTCTATCCTCGGAGATGTCATCCCCTGTTGTTTTATTTTAAGCCAGCTTCTGTGGCAGACATTACTGTGACAGCAGTGAATGTTTTGCAGTGTAGCCACAGGTTGGCTCTGGACCAACACGCTCTCGGCTTGGCTCAGGGGAATGGGAGTATTGTTTTTAAGGTTTCAGGGTCAATGGGTTCAATAAGCTTTGTTCTAAGATAAAAGAAAAAACAAAATTATTTGGGCTTGGTTTCCTTCATGTTCTTTTCAAACCTTTTTATTTGCTTGTTGATGGACAAAGATTACGTTCCAAAGAACTTCAGAGGGACTCAGGTTTTTTTTCAGTGGGCCGGACACTTAATGACGTTCAAGAAAATTCAAGATTGTGAGCAATTCCTTGCAATCAACATTATCTGTGCCAATCATCTGCAACCTGATACATGTCTGCTATTAATGTAGAATACTTGAACAGTCATTTTTCATTTCTGCTTCTCTTTCAGATGATGACATCAGAGCTCTCGACCTGCGGTTGGCTACAGCAGCTACTCGTTGTACTCCTGAAGCTTTGCCTCACTTTTGCTGGGCCTCTGCGACCACTTAATGGGACAGAATGCACTGCCAAGGGTCCCGCTTCCTACATCCTGGTCTTTAGCGGTCAATGGAGCCCACAGGCTTTCCCAAAGCAGTATCCGCTGTTCCGGCCCCCTGCACAGTGGTCCAAACTCATAGGTAAGAAAACCTTCAGGGGACCAAGAAAGCTTTCATTCCAAAATCAGCTGTTTGAAGGGACCTTTTGGGGTTTTATTTTACCTGTAAGGGATGATTAGCTTAGGAGGTGTTTCTTTACCAGAGAGACATGAAGCAACACTGGGTCAAATCTCAGTGTCCATCAGCTATACATGCCTCTGGGAACAATGGCCAACTTCTTTTATTTGACCGTGTTACCAGTGGTTAGCAATCAATAACTTCCAGCCAAGACCTCCTCTTTCTATGCGCTGCATTGTTTACAGTGCGATGATCAATTTGCAACTGTGTTCTCAGAAAGCCAAGCAAACTTTGACCCTCCATGTCCTGCATGTCTCCAAAGTAGACTTCACAATTTCTTGGTTCATTACATACCCCAGTGGAGCTCCTGTTCATCTGTTCCTGTGAGTCCAAGTTTCACTGTAATAATAAGTTATCCAGAGGCTTCACTGTGGCTTAACTCAGCAGTATGAACAGGGAAAAAAAAGATTTTCTTGTGATTTACTGAAGTTGCAGTTTTAAATATCCAGCCAAAATAAAAACATCTTGAAGCAGATTTGCAAAAATTCTAATTGCATGCTCTGCCAGGAGGTCAGTTCTATCATTTCGGATGCAACCAAGTTGGAAAACCTCAACGCTGATTGTCTTTCTCTATTTCTTTATAGAAATAAGTAAAATGTTATCAGATTACTGCCAATGGAAGCAATGTTATTACCACAGATTACTGATACCTGACCTCAATTAGGTTTTGATCCTCATTGTCTGCATACACAGACACATGGGGTCGACTAATGTTGATGAGCAAAGGAGAAAGAGGTGCAAAGCAATTCAAATGTCCGTCTAAATGCAACCAGATGGGACTTTTTCTCTGTTTCCCCATCGTCCGTCCAGGCCATATCTGTAATGTTTCTGTATTTCTTCAACTTGATCATATTCCTTCTCACATTTCCGCTGGTTAACCGCAGTGCTGGCGGTAAATGCTGGAGTAAAAGCTTTCAGGACTGGTGAAGGTGGGTGATGATAGCTGGGGTGTGGTGGGGTCAGACCGCTTACCTCAGAGCCAGGAGGAGGACGAGAGGAAGGAGAGATTCAGGCCCTTCCTCCCTGCTTTTATTCAAGCCATGGAGCATGGGATGGGTGGCAGATGTTTGTACATGTGAGTGTGCATGTATTGTGTGTGTGTTTCACTGCTCTTGTGCATCACTGTCTGTGGCTTTGTCTGGTTTCCAGCTCTCCCACTGGTGCCCTGCGGCCCGGCCAGAGGGTGATGGCCTACTTGCTCCTTATAGAGGCAGGCACTGGGGATGCTGACACACCCATAATGGCTTTAAATGTCCCTGGGCATTTGGACAGGAGGTGGGGAGGAAGAGGGGGGGTGGCAAGTACTGGGCTTTGTCACAAGAAAAGGAAAACACAAGGGGTTCAAAGGGCTGACATTGTAAATGGAGTTTGTCACAGCATAAAGAAAAGCGCACAACCGTCAGGGATTTGGTAGCCTGTGATGGGTTTTGTGTAGACCTATGGGGCACAGGAGGCCGAGGACACTGCCATATGGAAGAGGGAATGGAAAGGGCAGGAAGTGGGCTTTAACGTCTTGGTGGGGCTAAAAAGTGATGTGTTATCGAATTTAAGGTCTTGACGCTTATGGGGAGGTGTTAGGATGGAAATGCAATTAAGTGTTGAAGAAATAGCAGATTTGGGAAGAAACAGGATTGGTGTGAAGTGTGTGGACAGGTTGTGTGCGTGCTCGCACAGCATGTGTGGTAATGGATGTGTCAAGAGGGTTTAAGCATAAATGAAGGCCTGTGTGTGTCTGTACACAGCTCTCTGAAAAGTGAGGTAAGGCAGAACCATCAGGGTATTTGTCAGCGTGTTTTTGGCTAACCTTATTCTGCCCTTAAAACCACTGGCCCAGGCAACTGGGTCTGTGGGTTTCACTATGCGCTCAAGAACCTGTGGTACAAACAGTCTGACCTGGATCAAATCTCTTGATTCTCAGCAGATATCATAGATAGACAAGACCCAAAACAACAGCATGAAGGAAATGGTTGTCTTGGCTCTGGATGGTATGAAAAAGTACAAACAAGGGTTTTCAAATTTGTTTAAAATATGCTCATCCACCATCTGGTTGCTGACTATAAGTTCCTGACCGGTATCTGCTGGCAACTCAAGCCCAAGCTGGCCCACGGTTCTATCAGTGATAGATGGAGACAGATGTAACTATAGCTGTGTGCTAATGCCAGAGACATACATGTGGGCATTTTCTTCACCATTATCTGTTTAATTGCAGGAAGTAGGAGGCAGTCATAGAGATACATACAGGCTCCATGGTGGAAATGATCTCACTGTCTGGCTGAGGCTCTGTGGTAACTCCTTGACATTGATATGCATTCCAGCAAATAAGAATCTAACTCCTGTGTTCCCCCTTTCTTGTGTTTCTTTTCTCCCATTAGCGGTGAGCCACAATCGCCATTTTCGGCTGTGGCAGGAGGGTGCTCCAGCCAGTACAGGGGTGCAGAACTTCTCTGAAGTTGGGGTGACAGTGGAGGTGATGAAGTCGGCCAAGGAGGCCAGGAAGAGACGTGCGGTTGGGGCCATGTACAGAACGGCTGGCATCCCTGATGGCATTGGGCACAGCTCCACGGAGTTGCTCATTCAGCCGCGGCACTCACTGGTAGGTACAAATAAAACTTAAGTAGAAGCAATACTCATTCACAAAAGTAAGCACATGCTCAGACACAGTAAGTCACACAAGCAGCCGCAGTTTGAGTAATTCTCTCATCTGGTGACCTGGGCCTTGACATAATGCTGTCCATCCGCACTCTTCACCACTTCTTTCCACTCTTCATTCAGACTATGTTTAGCTTATGGGCTGAAGCCCTGCAGCCACAAACGCCCACATCCGTCTGCACTCTGTCTGCTGCCTGTCCACTGAACTACATGTGCCCAGGATGAACTTTAGTGAAAAGTAGTTTCATGTTTTTTCAACGGCTCTAAAACCTACCATATTAATGCAATACAGATGATACACTGATGTACTGCATTGCAAAACCCAATTCCCAAATCCACTGTCCTTCATTCATTATTGCTCAGTTGCTTTAAAAGGGAGGATGTTTTAAAAAACTTTGAAAGAAATTCTTTCATTGGACCAGTCCAGTATACAGAGGAAGTTTTTTTGGTTCAATATCAAACCTATCCATAACTTTGGCATCAGACCAGACCATGACTTTTCGATCATCATGTCATAAGGCTTCATAAGCATGTTTTAACATTTAAGATATACTGCAAAATTAAGATGTATTATTTAAAACATCTTCAGATTTCCCTTTTTTATATATATATATATATATATATAATATATATATATATATATATATATATTATATATATATATATGGGCATTTTGGCCTTTAATGGACAGGACAGCTGAAGAGAGACAGGAAATGTGGGGAGTAGAGAGTGGGGGAAGACATGCAGTAAGAGGTCGACTAGCCGGCTAGGCCACCAGCACCCCCAGATTTCATATTTTTGATCATTTGAAAGTTTTGATAATTTTTTGTATTTATTTTTTGTTTATTCTACACCTGGACCACTGCGATCCGAAAAAAAAAAACCTGCACTGTGTTCACCCTCTCTTTACAAGCAAAACAAGCCATCCCCTGACAACTAAAACCCACATTAAAGACACAACTCTTAGTTTTCTCTGTAGCTGTTAAAGTAATTGAATTAAAGACAATATCTTTTAAGTGATGCCTCCTTTTTTGACGGAGGGCAGTCCAGACATTTTGTTTAGCACAAAGCAAAACGATATTTAGTATATTCTCATCGTCTTTGTCTAGCTATCCTCCAACTGTTGCCCAGGAACAGAATGTGGGGCACACAAGAAGAAAAATGAGGGCAAAAACTACAAACTGTGAGACATATTCTCTGAGCTGTCAAACTGCTGGAAATCAGCATTACCCCAAATATAAATGTAATGAATATGGAAGGTTGTGTTTGGCTGCCAGTCCATCTTGGAACAACTGGGATCCTCACTTCACTACAATGTACCACTGCTGTTGAATAGTGAATGAGTTTAGAAGCAGGGGTCATGGTCATGGCTGGATGCCTAAATTTGGGCCTGGGGCTTAAACAAAGGCGAAGGATTTGAGAGAGGAATTAGGTATGGCACTGGAAAAATGTGACGTACTGTTCACTGAATTATAACTAGGACTAAAGTCTTCTTTTATGTGCAAAGCATATGTAGCTGATGAACGAGAGGGAGAGAGGTGAAGAGGAAGGGCGGACGTTTGCTGGAGTTTTTAGAAATAGGTGTGTGCCTGTCTGAATGTCTGGTGACCTACATTTGTTTATTGGTTATTCCACTGCCTGAACCTGAGGGCTCTGTAGAATCATAAACAACCCTGTCGGAGGGCATCTTTGGTAAGTACTTGTCATAGACAGCAGCTTAACAGCTTGTCTTCTAGGTACAAGATGCTTGTGGCTACTTTTAAACAGGTCTGCCTGTTTTTAGATCTATGGACAAAACAAAAAGATTGGTATGACCACCGTGTTGAACGTGACAATGGCAGATCTGAAGATGTCAGTCTGCTGCTGGCTTAATCTGCGCCCTTCTTTTCTGTCTTTCTGTCTGTCTGTCTGTCTGTCTGTCTGTCTGTCTGTCTGTCTGTCTGTCTGTCTGTCACTCTCTCACGTGCATATAAATCCCATGCATTTTTCTTTTCCCTTCAAACCTAAACAGTCAGACACAATGCCCCAGAAATCTGAAGCACATATGATTCCTATCTACATATTCACAAACCTCCTTCTATTGCTTTTGTATGCTTGATTTAAAACCAGACTGATAACACAAGGAAAAATACCACTTGGGATTCAACTCATCTGTTTCCTGAAGATCCAGACAGTGGCACCAAATAAATAGGGCAATAACTTCCTAGTGTTAAGGTGTATGAGCTCCTGGACTGAGTTGCATGTTTTGTAGGTCGACTTGTTCTCTTTGAGGCTCTGTGGAAGATTTGCTGCAATGGAGGAAAAGTGAGAGGGATCAAGGGAGCTCTGAGGGACTGTCTGTGGTCTGGAGATCCTTCCTGCCCTGTATATTACAAACCACCATCAAGCCAGTGATGAGGGATACCCCTGAGTAGACATCCTTGCTGAGTGGCTGAATGGATAAAGCAGGATGAGGCTTCTTGGAAAAACACTGTTTGAGAGAAGGCTGTTAAGGACAAAAGGAATAAAGAAAAGGGGGGATGAAGGAAGGAAGGAAGGAAAGGGAGGAAGTAAGAACGGAAGTAAGGAAAGAGAGGGGATCAGAGAAGGAATTCTGAAAAGCAACAGAGCTGCTCCTGATTTGTTTTCTGTTTCTTTGCCGTGCGTCACAGGCAAGAACAGACCACATGTGTTATAATGACACTACCTGCTCCCTGTCCCGAGTGACCTGCTCTGGTTTGATGTCTGTTCCAGCTCTTCCATCATGCAGCGCTCTGTCTCAACTCCAAGCCACCCTTTCCTTGCCATCCAAAGCCATCCAGAGCCCACCCACTCAAACCCAAGCCTCAGCAGCTCAGCCCAGGTCCTCAAATATCAGGACCCAAAAGAGGGGGCGTTTCCAAATGTGCTGTTTCTGGGCGTCTGCCACCTCAGCGTGTGCTGACCCCCAGGCCACTTCCTGCATGAGGTCACCAGCTCTCAGGAAACATCCATCACATTGGAGACACAGTCAAACCCTGCACAGGAAACTGAGTGGGTGCATGCACATGCACACAGGCAGGCCCCAGTCCCTGAGAATATATTCTGTTCCTAGTGAATTAAGTTTTTCACTGGGCTCCCTTGTATCATTAACAGTTACATTTTGATGACGCTTGAAAGTCAGGAAGGAGTGTAATATTGACATTTAATACAGCACATACAAAAATATCCCCTGGGCAAATTACAAAAAGCATGCTAGAGTATATTTTTCTTGGGTCATGACTTAAGAAAAGACGGTAATAAACGAGAGCCTAAAGCTCTTCTGGCTGTTTTTAAGGATGTACTTTGATCTGACAATGCGATGAGTTTAAGCTAACTTCAGCATGTTAATGTGGTCATAATGTCAATGCTGTTGTATTGATGTTTACTAGTCATGATGTCAACACTGTTTGCCATTTTACTTAAAATCCTAGCATTAAAACATGTTTGTATGGCTCTATAATACGAACCATTCTATTGGACAAAATACCATGTTTTTATCAAAATTTCAAGTTGTCGCAATTCATCTTCTACATTCAATTTCATGCAGTCCATCAAATATCTTTGAGATATGTCAGTCTGGATCTTTGCCACAAAAGACACCTTTTCTCTACATTTTACAGTACTTTGTTTGGATTACTTCTCAATGCTGATTTTTTTCTGCCTTCACTTACTACGGCATTCACTCTCTCCCTCTCTTCCTTAATGACAGCTGTCCCTTATGGTCAAGGTGATCCCCAGCCCAGACTGGTTTGTTGGTGTGGACAGTTTAAACCTCTGTGAGGGCAGCCAGTGGAAACAGGAAGTGACCATTGACCTCCAGCCTTATGATGCAGGGACTGACAGTGGATTCCCTTTCTCCTCTCCTAATTCCCAACCAGCCCCCCTGAAAATATTACAAGGTAAGCCCTGGAATTTGAATTTTGTTGTGTTGTATTACTTTTATTGCTATGTATGTATTGTGTCATATGTGTCATATATTCACAAGGGCCTAAAAAACATCATCTGTTCTTGAGCTGACCCTTAATAATTTTGTGTGTGCATTCACTGCAAAGACAAATCAAGGTGAACGGCCCTGGAAATAGGTTCGCAACACGGGAACGAGACTCATTCTTCGCTGTCTCCACTGAAATGATTGCTTGGCGGCCCTCATGCCTGCCCTGGGGTGAATTGAGTGAAAAGGGCCTCTCTTACATAACAGTCTGCCTATCCATTCCCAACATGTGTTTTCAACTGAGCTATTGTGTATTTGAACTTTTGTTAAGAATCTATCTGGCTCTGCTGATGAATTATGCCCGACTGTTCTCGTTCAGATTACATCTCAGATGCCGAACCATCCAGCCAACTCCTTCTACTATCCACGATTAAAGGATCTTCCACCTATAGCCAGCATTAGGATCATTCAACAGAGCAGATCAACTGACCGTCAGACACCAATGTCGAATCATATTTTGCCAAACTCTATCAGTCCACATCGCTTCTCAGGTAAGAATCCGAGCCACACAGACATTTTATCTGGAGGGGTCCGAAATGTTAGCGCTGTTTACAATGATTTATCATAATGAAAAATATTATAAAATCATGGTCCTTGCATCTTTCCCTACTCCAGCCCAACCCAACCTATTATACATTAACTACAGATGCTACAAGCCACATGCTAACAGAAGCACACCTTGTTTTTGCAAATTTTACTCATGTCTTCTTTCCTTGCTCACACTGTATACCTGTCACACCTCTTTACCGTTATTCAGCGACACCCCTGGACTGTGAAGTGTCTCTCTGGTCATCCTGGGGTTTGTGTCTGGGTCCCTGCTCCAGAGGCGGTGTGCGCCACCGTACGCGATACATCCTCCTGCGGCCGGCTAATGCCGGTGTTCCCTGCCCTGAGCTCGAGGAACAGGCTGAATGTGTACCACACAGCTGTATGAAACTCCAGTAACCTGCAGAACACCAGTAAAAGAAACTGCCAGTATTCAACACTGAGACTGTCATCTTATTACTGCTGGACTGAGAAACATTGCCTCAGCTTGAGTCCTTGAAAACTTTAAGGATTGTGTGTTTGTAAACACTCAGACAGTGCAAATTTAAGACTTTTTGCATAACCTGTTCTATGCAGCCATTTAGTAAAACAGTGTGCACTCTTTTAGGGTTTTATTATAAACTGTGTTTTCTGTTTACAGTTCAATAATTAAAATTCACTCAGCCTAGAATGCGGGTACTTGGTTAATTGGGCCTTCAGAAAGAACTTGTATCCTCTTTTACAAAACAGTAGGTGAAAAAATATTATTTGATGTACTGTGTCTGCATCCAGAACTACTTTTTAGAGCAGAGAGGAAGGACTGATTTCAAGTAAATTTTCATGTAACTACAGCAAATGACAGCTTAGCAGTTCTTGTGGAATATGAAACATTGGTGGAACCTTCCTAATTGTCAGGGTTTCAGCAGCCATGGCTGTTTTTTATTAAAGGGAAAGATGTGAAAAAAAAGGACAGAAAATAAGTATTATAAAAAATTAAGATGTGTTCTGCTCAGAAGGACCTGAGCCGAGCTGCTGCAGAGGTTAGCTTAGCTTGTGTCTTGGTGAAGAGCTTTTTTAAAAAAAAAAAATTAAACAAATACATTTTAGAATGTTTCTATTTTTTTAATGGAGTATGAAAGGGTTGCCTACTAAGGTATCAAAACTTATTTGATCTGAGCAGCAATGTATGAAAGTTTAATTCTGCTTGTAGCCGAGTGTGAACAGTTATTTGTGTAAGAGGTTCATGTCGGGGCTCTACACTGCTATAACAAACCACTACTTCTGACACGGCTACTAGTTAATAAATTCATAATTTGTATGCCAAAAATGAATCTAAACATAGATTCATTGATTTAAAAATGGTTGCTCCTGTCATAACTAGTATGTGACGCAAACTTAGCTTTGGGCCTGGACAGCAATGGTTGACACTGTAACCTTCTTAAAATTAGCTAACTTAGCCAGCCTATTCATACTCATAGTAACCTGTATTAGCACTAATGGTCAGGTAAGACCAGGTAAACAGGGTTACACGATTCAGAGCCACACATGGCTGAGATTTTATGCCTTGACAAACAACGCCACAACCCACACTGTCTTCCGCTGTGTTTAATTTATGTGCCATCTTCAGTTTCGTAGACTTGTCTGTCAAAGTCTCCGGTGTTTAATCTCTCCTGCCTTCTCCTGCTGTTTTGTCCTTCTCTTTTTTTTTCCCAACCTTAAACAAACAACCATACTTCTTTCGGTGGATCGATACGCAGTTAGTTCACTGTCAGTGGTTAAAGGCATATCCATAGCAACCGAATGAAATGAAAAACTGACAGAAAGCTGTTTGACAAATGTGTCCCCTTAAAGACCTTTGTGAGACTTTCAACAACACACATTTAATCGGTATGCTGACAGTGAACCACTGCAGTAACACGTGTTTGGTTTCAACACACCCTCTTATATGTAGCCCATGCACACATATACACACAGACTTCCACACTCAAAGGTCCTTGCACATACAGCATACTTTTAAAGGCACGGTGTCATTAGCTTACATGGTACCTATACATGCTTGGCACATGCATTTCTTTCAAAATAGCCTCACACCCCAATTTATAAATATCACCTTTCACAAGAATACCCATTAGCTGACTTGAGGCTCAGAGACAGTCTGTTTCATGAAAAGATGTCGTTTTTTTTTTACAGAAAAAGGTATCGTTATTTGATATTTTAATGTGGAGATTTTGTATATACTGATGTGCTTTTTCTTATATTGTATAACTCATGAATAAATATGGAGCTGGGTTTTTCAAAACGAGTATGTCTGTGTCACTTTGTTCTCAACTGCAGTGTTCTGACAGGATAATGTCTGTTTATTTTTGTACGCCACAGAATATTTGAATCATATTGGCACTTCTATATTTATATCCTAAGATCTCACAGTCTAAATGCAAAAGTACACATCAATAAATACCAGCGTATAAAAAGGTTATGACGCCTTTTATTCACCAAAATAGAAGTGAGAGCTCTAAACAAATTCATCATTGAAAATGTTTAGGTCTAACTATTTCACATTTTCTGTCTCTATGTGTACTTTGATCAGTCTGAGCCTCATGATCCTGGGCTGCTGTGTTGCTACTTTTTTATAATTATGAACTTTTTCTGGACAAAACTTGAGTGTCTCCACCAGGTCCCCACAGACTCTATTAAAAGATCTATAGGCCAAACAGTCTTTGATCCCCATTGCACTGCAATGACAAGTGTGTGGCAGTGTAGCACCTCCTATTGGTCAAATTTGACGCCAATCTTACTACTATATGTGCACAGATTACAACAAAAACACTGAAAACATAGAAATGCAATGTTCATTGTATTTGCATTATTTAGAAAAAAACAGCCCATATTGATCTAAATACATGAAACTAATCACATCATCATTCAATGTGGATCCTAACTCAGATCACTTTTACTATGAATCACAGAGAGATCAAGAGTTTTAACTTGTTTTCATCTCTCAACTATATAGTAATAGTTTGCATTTTCAATTCATCAGTCCTGTTTTGTATAATTGCTTGTGTATTTATATTTGCATTATGCATTGCACTTCAAAATGATACTGCGTGTATGTATTTATACAGTTATAAAATGAAATAAAAATATGAAAGTAAGGGGGTTTTATTGAGAATACCCCAGCTTAGGTTGTTGTGAACGGTTTCGAGTTTTTGTCAGGTGCAAATGTTACTCGAACACATGCAGCGGCCACCCCTACTGAGGTGTGTTATTTTCTATGAAATGAAGTGAATAGATGATGGCCCAAACAACAGATCCTCAAGTTATATGACATTTTTATTTTTAATAAAAGTTAGAGCTCAATGATAAAGTATCTGATAAAATGGCTTGTGTATTGCAAGATGCTGTTGTATTATATATGCAGATTTATAACTATTTACACAGTTCCTCATGTCAACAAGAAAATGATTCATTTAAAATCCAATAATATGGAGCCTATATAATGTTTGGGTAACAATGTTGTTTCAGTAAAATGAAATTATTGTTAGATGTATTATTGTGCAGCAAATACATGTCATTATATGGTCTCAGAAGGCTAGATGTTATATTAGTTGGTAAAATTTGGTTCAAAATTTGTTAAACCGAATTCTTTGGGTAGTTGACTTCGGCTATTTGCAGTGATGGACAGTAACAAAGTAAATGTACTTGAGTAAAGTACTTAAGTACATTCTTTAAGTATCTGTACTTTACTTGAGTATTATGTTTTGGGGAAATGTGTTACTTTTACTCCACTACATTATGAGGACAATTATTGTACTTTCTACTCCACTACATTTCTATCAATACTCTAGTTACTCACTACTTTAGCTTTGAAGTCAGCTCATGAATTTCATTCTCTTTTCTGAAATCTGATCCCTAGGACAGTAAAATCTGTTTGTGTGGTTCTGTTTGTCTCAGTGGTTTAGTCGTACCTGTATATTTTGCGTCTCCACGGTTGAACATGGAGCAAACACAGAGCTAACTTCACTCAGATCATGCAGTTCATTTAGAGGTGGTTATGATGGCTATAATTCTCCACCTGAGCACCCATGGTCATATCTTCAGCCCGTGTTAGAGGTTTTTGAAATGAAGAATGATACGTATCGTTTGAAATGTTCACCCTGTTTCCCACTCTGCCCAAACATACACAAAATCACTGTCCAACCTCAGAAAGCGTGTTGAGCTACGTAACATTTGTTTCATTCCAGATCAACATTTCAAACTAAGGTGTCTGTGCTTGGAGTAACTAGTTTCTGTTTTCATTCCATGGTATAGTTTTTAGAGATTTCAGTGGTTTCTAAATAAGCATAATGTAACAGAATGTACTCCTATGTATTCTTGACTGCATTTATGAATTGTGAAAATACAATGTTTTAAGATTTTTTAAGAAGTACTTTGAATACTTAAGTTTTTTTTAAAATCAGGTACTCCAGTACTTTAACTCAGGTAATAATTTGACTGAACTTTCACTTGTATCAAAGTAATATTTGACCTGGAGTACCAATACTTTGACTTAAGTAATGAAGCTGTGTACTTTGTCCACCACTAGTTGTTTTGTACTTCAGCTCAGCACTGCGGACAAAAAACTACAAATCCTCCAGATTATTATGACCCTGGTTCACAGACAGGCCTGCCGCTAGAGGTCAGTGTTGGCGCAGCCTCGCTCTCTTGTCTCCGCAGTGCTGCCTGTCTACGAGGAGTGCGTTTGATTGTTGCAGGGCTCAATGGCGGACAGAGCAGGATAGACGCATTAGCACTGAGGACAATAACATCTCGTCTGTGTGGATTCTCGGCGTGCCCAGAGGTGCGACGCCTTAATCGGTCTTTTTCTTGAGCTAAAGTCAAATAAAGAGTCCGTGCAGCCTTTTCCCTGCTCGTCTTTCAGCGTGTTTGAGTTCTCATCCCAAGCGGAGAAGTTACACTGTTCATGGTGGCTCACTGAAGGCAGCTAGCTTGCGAGCAAACCATGGGGGAGTCTCTCGAATTGATAGGGAAGCGTCTGCTTTTGCTCCTCGACGAGGGCAGGTCTGCAAACGGGTCTGAGCCGGAGCAGGCTACCTGGGCCCGGGACTGGCTCAGGGGGACGGTGCGGGCAGTCAGCGTCATTGGCCTGGTCGCTCCGGAGGGTCGCGGAGGAGAGGCGACAACCACATCCAGTTCTGCTGCGGGGCTGACGGTCAGTGTTTACATACAAGTGGTACCATATTGCGTGGCGAAACACCCACCCTGTTGATGTACAAAACATATGCGAGCTATAAACATGTACTTGACTGTATTGAGCTCGTTTTTTACCGGTCATGTCGGTGCATTTTGTCGCTGTGGACTCGGTTATATCGCAACAAGCTACAAGTCGCAACCAGTGAGGCGAAGCTAAACTCGAGGCCGGGGATTTTCTGGCCTTTGCTTTGTTCGTTGTTTAGCTCTATTACGAATGACATTCACCACCACAAATACTAACCATTATCTTTTGGCAAATCTTCACAATGTACATATGAGGAGCAGTAAACTACACCGCCATGATACTGTTATAAAACTGAACACAGCTTGTGAATTTCCATCGCTAGCTAACGATAGTCCTGTTAAAGGCCTAACAAGTTCATACGAGGGTGAACCAGGAATTCCTTTGAGTTTATTGTGTGCTCCAGATTGGGAAATGCTTACACCAACGCAGAACTTGATGGCTTAATTAATAAACTGAATGTATCTTCAAAAGCTATGACTAATCTTCATCGTGTAGGACTGCAAAGAGATATGAGATTTGTACATTTTTGGGGTGTTGGTTGGTGACCTACATTAAAGTACACAGCTGAAATCAGGCGTTTATAATGGGAAATGTCAAATTCAAAAAGTATTTTATGCAGATGATCAGAAACACAATGTGTAAAACAGAGTTTAGGGACTTAAATAAGGTAAGATATTACTTTATTGATCCGGGGGGGAGGGGGAAATTCAGTTGTTACAGCAACCCAGACATAAGTACAATCAAGAAAAAGTCTCAATGAGTAAAATAAGATAAGTAAAAATAAAGATAGATAATAAAGATAGAATACAATTTAGGTATATACAATGTTACAAATGGAATTTAGATAAATACAAATGTTACAAATGGATTATATTGCAGTAATTACAGGCAGTATTAAAATGTTTCAGTAGTGACAGGTTGACATGGTGTGATTATGGTTGGTAATGACAGATTAAGCAATATAACAAATAAATATGTGTATATAGTATGACTGTAATAAATAAATATTGGTATATAGTATGACCGTAATGAATAAATATGGGTATATAGTATGATCGTAATGAATAAATATGGGTATATAGTATGACTGTAATAAATAAGTATGGGTATATAGTATGACTGTAAATGTAAGTAATAATAATTTATGTGAGGGAAAGTTCGCACTAGCGCTGCTGGGAAATGGGTCACGTAAATCTGATGTAATGACGTGCCTCTTCCATGGGCTCGAGCGGGTGGAAAAACAAACGGGTGCCCTGTTGGTTCGCGAGTTCAACCAGTTCGGAACCAGCACGAGCACCAGCACGGAATTACAAAAAAGAGGTAAGGTTGACCCCAGATTGCTGTGGTCTGGTTGTGGAAATGTATGTATTTACATTTTCAGTCAGTCTGAGTAAAAGAAGCTTCACAGATTCTGCCCAACACCTCTCTGATCACAGGGGAGGAATGAAGATGTCCTGGATGAAATGACTAAAACTGAAGTTCCATAACTGAAGTTAGAAATGGTATTTTTTCCCACAGTTGCATACAGCTGCTGACAGTTCCGGGCAATCTGGAAACACCTCTGCTAGCTATCCGTTTCCATCACAATACATGCAAACATCCTCCAAATTAGACAGAAGTTCACAACCAAGGACTGAACACACGGAGTACTGAAATGAGGCATCCCTTGAATTAAAAGAGACACACAGACAAATGATTTATTATTATCAATTTTATACTTCAGGTGAAGATAACCTTTTCTGTTCCCTAACACACACTCACCCTGTTTTGGACACAAGATAAGATAAGGTTCAGTACATTTTAAAGATTTAGTTTGTATTTTGGTTGAGACAGTAAATTGAGAGATGGATATCTTCAAATATTAGTAGATAAAATCTTACCTACAACAAAGAGTGAATAATTGCAATGCTCTGTAATGTGGATGAATCAACCTTTCAAAAGTGCGTCCACCACTGAAAGACTTCAGACTGGAATTGTAAAGTGAAAGGAAAGAGTACTCCAGTACCTGGAGGTTTGCCTGTTGGCTTGATATTATCTACAAAATGTACACTTGGTGTTCCTTGTGTACATAAGCAGGTAACACAATGTATCAGTTTAAGTCAGGCTTCAGCTTCTTTTGAATTCCGCTCGCTTGGTAACAAATGTTTTCCCCTAAAAGCTAAGCTTGGCAGTGTTTTCCCTACCGTTCACCTGGCACGGCAGCCCGCCTAAAAAACAGACTTTAAAAAGTAAAGTACCATCGTCAGATATACACTTATTTGAATTTAATCAATTTCGTTTGGGAGTCTCAGTCCCGCCTCTCTGCTGTGTGTGAGTGTGTGTATGTGTTGCTTCAGCTGTGTGTTAACTAGCCATGCCCCTCGTGCTTCCACAACGTCTTAATGCAATTTTGAATCACACACTGGGACACCAATATTATGCCGTTTTGGGATGCAATGTTGGTGCTAAGGCATGGTGATGGCAGAACTCTGTTCAAGCTCTGCTAAAAAATAACGGCGCGTAAAGGCCAAATTCCACCAGATCAGTTTCCGGTCTGTCTCCCAACCGTCACGGCACCGGATCTGTTAGGTTTCTTTTCTAGTCAATCTGTTAACCCCGACTGGATCTGCTCCGTTACGTTACGGCTGTGTCTCTGATCCGGCAGGTCGGAACGCAACGGATCAGATACGCAAGACTTCTATTTTTGCTGGATGCCGGTGCACGACGCATCAATTCAACACAGAGCAGTAGAAGCAGGACAGGAAGTCAGGCTCCTAAACAAAATTAAAACATTTTCAGAATAGGAGGAGAATCCTTGATTCAGTGATTGCCGTGGGAAAACCTCGATCCGGCGGTCCTGCTCCGTGCTGCGTTCTGAAAACGCAACTGGTGGGTGTTGACGGATGAGAGCGCACAGAGCCGGACCGCAGCGGATCAGAGACGGACCGGACACAGATCTGGTGGAAGTCCTGTGTAAGAGGCCCGTGTCTCCTCCCTGCTTCAAGCTGATTTGCTTCTGACAGCGCTGCTAAGAACCGGGATCTCAACAAATGGGCCTCCTGTGGGAGACTTTTCATTGTGCTCATACCCTCTCAAAATTTTTGTTTCCAGAAATTTCAAAGCCAAGAAATATGAAGCACAGCATGGAGACATGCATGCTCATGAAGAGTTAACACCATTTTAAGATTGTATTATATTTATATGTGGATTTTTTTAAGTTATTTATTTTTTCATGTATAAATACATCATAAATACTCTCCTTGTTTTACTTGACTCTTACATGGAAATTACCAACCAAAAGTCTTGTGTTGCGTGAGAAAGCAGGACAGTAATCAAAACGTCAGCGTGCGTTTGCCAAACCTCTATTGTCCTTTTTTCTACCGTGCCTGCTGAAACACTGGCTGGTGAAACTTCACCCTGGTCGGTTGCAGAGATGCTGTAAATCAATAACAGTCCATGCATTTCCCACCCTGAAGTTAAACACGTCTGATATGACTCGAGGCAGAAACTGACTGTGGGAGTCTCACAGAGTGATAACAGTTGAGTCTGTTTCTCCAAACCTGCCCTGTGAAGTCAAACAGGAAGCTCAGCTTTGAATTTAACTTTATTTAAGTCCCAAAAATGATAAACCTACATGCACAACTATTCAAGACTTGTGCATCACTGACCTCGCACAGTAGACACACAGGTGCATTGATACATTGCATCTCCCTGTCTCAAGTTCAGTTCCTATAATGTTGCTCATATCGCTCCTCTCATGAAGCAAAGTTGAGTAAGCATTGAGCAGAAAACTGAAGCTGATATTTTAACCAACAGTCCTGCCTCATCAACAACAGTGGCTGTTTTGGGTTGGTGTTGTATAAGCTACTACAAACTAAAACCAAAGCACAAACTAAAAAACATTAGGCTTAAAAAAACAAAACACTGTCTCTCACTATGTGATACTGAAAGACTGTATTTTTTATACCTGCAAACTTTCACAATAACAGTTTGGTGTTTGGTTGAGGCCAACAGCTTTTGTTAACCACTGAAGGATAAGTTTTACTATTATTGTCAGACTTCGTTTTTCCCTGACTGCATTTTTCTAAATTATAGGGCTGCATTTTTTTGTTTTCCTGCATTTTCTCACAAAGTGCTACAGTCATTTAAAACACATCCTAACCCTTGAGTTAATCTGGTGCATCTTCTCTGTGGCTGACAGATATCTGATCTATCAGATCATTTTGATGTGATAGTGTGTATGTGTCGATGTGACGCTTGATATTGATGAAAGAGTGAACCGGCTCACTGATTCTACCCTTGTAATTATTATAGGTGATATAAATAAATAACACCAGCAGTGATATTTTACTCAAACTGCTTATCCAAATCAGTCTGCGTCTCGAAAGTATGTGCATATTATCTTTCAAATCAAATTACAGGTGCTACAGGTCACTATCTTGTTTAAGCGAGGGTCATTTCACAGATCTGAATCAAGCAGCAACTTCCGGTCTAAAACATATGAGTCCAACGCAGAAGTGCTAAAAACTGCAGTTCATTGAGGATCCACTTGAGGCTGGCTTCGGAAGTACTTGAAACCACATACACACCAATTCAAAAAAGTCGATCTTTACAGCAGAAATAAACATGTTTACAGCCTGGTACAAAATACGAGTGTAGTCTGGATAGCTCATTTGTTGATTGGCACACACTGTGAGGAGGGGGTGAATTTTTTCATAACACAGTAATTTCAAAGATATTATGATTACAAGTTCAAAGATATTAAGATTACGAGTCTTCCAATGAGAGGCACAGCTGACTTGATTGACAGGCGGGAACACTGTAGCTGTTGGCTAGGAGGCTCAAAGCCCGCCTCTTTACGTCACAATCGCTCGACAGCAGCAATATGGCTGCCACCGACAATTGGCCTCAAAACAGCGCTTCATAAACAGATGGGTGACGTCACGGATTCTACGTCCATATTTTATACAGCCTATGATCTGAACATGGCTGTACGTTATACCACAGGATCACAGTTTTTGACTTGGTCTTCTAAACATCTCTAGTTTTGTGTCATCACCCTGAAAGTTGTCCCTACTCAAGGCCATGTTTTCTGCAATGAGCCAATTACTCATCAACTTTTTCTTTTGACTAAAGAAGCTAGAAAGATAATGATTGACGGAAATGTCTTCTCTGATCCAAGCAGAGACACTGCTTTTGTGAGTCAGTACATCATCCTTTGGTCAGTGTAAAAGGACGTGTTGGGTTACTCTTGCGTGACTGCGACGAAGACAGGAATACATGCTGAAAAATGTCCCTAATTAAAGATAAAAATTTAATGTTTATTAATAATCCGTCTCATTGCTAAAGTCATTGAATCCTCCGTCAGGGATCTTTTCAACTCTTTACAGAATTACACAAACAAGTACTTGGCTTTGATGTGAATATTTATTCAAACTAAAAGATGAAATAAGTGTATAAATAAGGATAATGGTTACAATAATAACATCAATCAATGGTGAATTACTGAAAATATTCAATGACTTGGAGCCTATAGAATGAGTTAGAAATATGGAAATGATCTGTTTTGAGGAGGTAGTAAAAATTAATTTGGTAATCATCCGTGAGGTGAAGCGAGCAGTTCTTGGCAGGTGGCAGATTGCTCCAGTTGGAGCTAGATGCCAGGATTTGTTGGGTTCACTGTAATGGGTAGCTAAGGTGCCTGGTAGGGATTAGAGAAAAAAAGATGAATCAATGCATTACAATACATTTTTCCCCAATTCAACATCCATTCAGATAGTCCTTGAATCGATTATATCCGTGGCAATAAAGTCCCACTCCTGTGGGTGCACTGTGGGTATTCACACCAAGCCCAGGTTTTACAACCTGTGGCTAAACCTAAACCCACAGATTGCAAAGAAATGCAACTTCACAACCACAGTCCAGCTCTACTCAAGCACAGAAGATAACTGGGTCTATGTGGATCTTCCTCTTCATGTAGCTACGTTCTTGCAATGTTGATAAGAATGAGGGCTTTAAGAAGATAGCACACCACACTATGTCATACCAACACGGAAATGGCAAAAGACACCATTCCAAAGCTATACGTGGAGAGGAAAGAAGTAGTTGACTAGTTATGAATGTCAGCAGAGAAAGTGTCTCATGAAATCCTTGATCTGTGTTGCAGCCTTCAATGGCAGATTGCACAGGTGGCACCGGGCTAAATAACCTTCAAAATAAAATATCAGCTTTGTTAACACCACATTAGATTTAAGTTTTGGCACAATTATATGCTGTACCCCTTTTCTTCTTTTAGCAGCTGTTTTCAGACTGCTGCTGGATGGTGCAGGCTTCAGTGGCACACACTTCTCAGCTGCAAGCCTATACTGAGATTTTTGATTTTTCTCCTCTGTTTTGTTGCTTCAGATGTTAGACATCATTTTAAGGGGACAGTACTTTGATCAAGCACATGTTGCCACGGTAGCCTCTTACTTGAACTTTAGGAGGACTCAAGTCTTACAATACACTTTGATAGCTCAGTGAGGTAGTGTCATTTCTGTACCTTTTAATTAGCCAAATAAAGGTGAGACATGGTTTTCATTTTAAGAATATTCCTACAGTTTGACATTTTGAATGAATTGAAATGCATTTCTGTCCAGCTTAACTCAAAAAGCATTTACAGTGTTTCCCCTAGGTTTAAATAATATAGCCTGCAAAATAGTCAAAAGAAAACATTCTTCATGTGACCACTATATCTGATTCTCTTGATTCAAATAAAAATGCCATGAACGCAAAATACAGGTCTGCATTGCACTTTTATGACAGTCCCTGAATGCACGGCACTCTTTCATGCCAAGGAGTTGATCCAAACTTACTAAATGTGTCTGATGTTTCACCAAATTGGATTAAATCAAGCTCTAGATGCAGAGCTTTTTACGGTGAGAGCGTCAAAAACGTTAAACATCAAATATTAAACAGACGTCCCCCGGTTGTGTCTTTGTCACTTACGCACACCGGAGGGTAAAAATCATCAATGAAGAGGAGACTGGTTCACTCAGCACACCTGCTGCAGGTAGAGACCAAGCTAACACTGAGCCCCTAAAATTATAACTCAGCCTGTCACAGGAATGCATAACTTTAATTTCAAAAGATTAGACGCACAGCGGGGGAAAATATGAACTCTTAATGTCCGACGGTCCTTAAGTTTTCATCTGAGTTTGTATTATCAGTGATGCTTGAAAAACCGAGTTGTTGATGAACATTTATTGTATCATTGTGCTGTGATGTGTGTATGTGAGCGCACGTGTTTGTGTGTCTGTGTGCGCATCGGGCTGAACTCTGTCATGCGACACAGAGCAGATGAGCATAATGACATCCGGTCATGTAAATAAGATCAATAACATTAGGATATTTAGTCTGTTTAATAAAAGAACAAGTTTAAGACCTGATCTTTAAGAGAGGCAACCCTGAATTACTTCTGCTGTGATCTGGTGCTATATAGAAAATAAAATTAACTGAACTTCCAAGGAGGGCGGGTGCCGCCATTGGGGGGGCGCCCCGCCCCCCCCCCAGTATAATGGTAGGGGATACACTGATTTATTAGTTCCCTAGAAAATGTTGATTTGTAACTTTATCCATATTCTGCATATTTGATTATTACATGGGTTAGTGTATAGGGATGCAGGGATGAACCGGTTTCCCTATTAACCAGTATACCAAGTGTTGTTGTTGTACTCTCAAAAAGGGGATGGTACATTGCATAAAAATATACTAACAATGTGTTCGGCACTCAAAATGTTCCTGGGGAGGACCACCCAAAATGTTACAAAATTATTAAATGCATAATGAATGTGATAATTGTGAAACTCAGATTATAACCATACCACCAATATCTCTAAGTGGAGTGCTGTAGCAGCAGCTGTCTTTGTCATCAACAGTCCTCATGTTTATCTCCCGTCTCTCTTTGTTTTCCTGACTTCAGGTGTTTGTGGAGTTTGAGAACGCCTCTCAGCGGTGTTCTTGGGTACAGGTGTACGACGACGGGGTGAAAGCCGTGCTGGTGGAGGAGTCCATTGTTTGGGCCAGTCGGAGTGATAGTGCTGGAACTGCTGGAAACGCAGCATCAACCACAGCCTGGCCTGCCTTGGTGAGTTTGAATAAAGGTGGTATTAGAACTACATTAAGTAAAGCCTTGAAATAATATCAGATATATGTAGATATGGGACAAAGCTCTCAGCACATGGCTACCCAAAGCTGTATGGTAGGCTCAAACCTGTCGACAATGGTTATACTGATAAACTGAAGCTTTAAGTGTGAACAGTCTTTCTCACAAATTTGGACCCTCACTCCATATTTACATTATTACACTTGCTTTAGAGAGGAAGGCAACCGCACATTCAGTGTTTCCAATTTTTTGACAATTGCAATATTGACATATGTAATGTTGATGATCCTGTTGCTCATTTCTTCTTGAATGTCTCATTAGATCACAGTAGTAAACAGTGTTGTCTTGTCCTGCAGGCCTTCCGCTCCCTTGTGGACAGAGTTGGTTTAGGATCGTTGGTTGCTGTGGAGTATTTCGGAAACAAGAACTTTGAGTTCCTGCCTAATAACAAAACTGTCCAGAGGTTTGAGGTGTGTGCATTCATTTTACAGGGTTTGTTAACCCTCAATCTGTGTTAATACTATTGTAAGTAGTTTGTAGACCAGCCAAAGGACCAATTATTTCAGACGTTTTTATAATATCAAATAAAATAACACAATACATAAGAGGAGAGTTACTCGTGTTTTTGTTGTAACATTAGCACTAATCCAGAGCTGTTTGGTTTGTGTCCTCATGCAGGTTGATAAAGACATAGGACATCCTTTGTTGTTGGAGCAGCCCTCTGTGCATGCTGCCATCTCCAGCTGGCACACTGACTTTGAACTTCAGGAGATCTTCAGGAAGGGTAGGACTCAAATTTCATCAGGCTGAAATTTATTTCCATGTTGTACCATGTCAACATTTTGTTTGTAAGCTGTTAAATAGGGCTGTCGCATTACACATGGTATTGATGATGACCGTTTCTTAAAAAAAAAAAGTAATATTGATATTGTACCAAAAATAAGGACACAGCAATACTGTGTAACTAATTGGTTCATAGCAGTGGGCAGTAGTGGTTCTTTAGGTTGGTAGCCACCAGGCATTACACGGAGGGTAGATGAAGAAGGAGCAGCCACAGAAGAAAGGGACTTTTATGGCTCGTTTCCACCAAGTGGTCTGGTATGGATCAGTACAGTTTGGTACGGGTCGGATCGGAAACGCCTGATCCTGTTTGCATTTCCACCAAGTGGCAACCTCCGATCTCAAAATATGAAGCCCATGCGGAAGTGGTATAAACTGCAATTCATCGAGAATCCGCCTGAGGCTGGCTGCAGAAACACCGGAAACAACATACACACCAATTAAAAAAAGACGATCTTTGCAGCATTAATACCCATGTTTACAGCCTGGTTCAAAAAACAGCTTGGGTCTACGTAGCTAATCTCTTTATCGGCACACACTGTACGGAGGGCGAATTTTTTTCTAACGTGACGGTTCAGAAGATATTAAGATTACAAGTTTTTGCCCAAATAAGGACATGACTGACTTGACTCCCGGTCGGGAACACATAGCTGTTGGCTAGGAAGCTCACACTACGTCACACTATGCCTGGTTGAGTTCCGAATTTCCAATATGGCTGCTGCCGTCGATTGGCTTCAAAACAGCTCTCAGAAATAGATGGGTGACGTCACGGATACTACGTCCATATTTTATACAGTCTATGGTTTCCACAGCCAACCGTGCCCTACTTGGTGAGCGGCGTGTAAGCCGGATGCCGATAGCCGCGTCAGCTACGTAATAGCGTGACGTCATGGGAGTGCGACACAATATACCCCGCTACTAAATGCAACGAAGAAGAAAAATGCGAGGACAGTCTGCACCTCAACGGTCGGCCATGGAACGCTGTTTCCTGACGCCATTTTCCAAACAAAAAAAGTTATCTTCCCAAAGTAAACTGGAGTTTAAACATGGCGTGGTTATATGTTCTTCTTTATTACCGCTGTCGCACGGGTTTCTTTTGACCAGTCAACGGACTGCAGTGTTTCTAGCTCCACCTTCTGGGGTTGGATCGGTATGTCTGGCACCCCAAAAGAAGGGTACCAAAAAGTGGGTAATTTGGGGACCTGTCCCGCTTTTAGTCAATGGAAACGCCACAAAATGCGTGCTGTACTGAGACAAACCGAACTGAACTGCTTGGTAGAAAGAGGGCTTTAGTCTTTAGCCTGTATCGCAGTGTGTGGCTTCTACTCAACGCAAATCATGTCAGGGAAGAGGATGGATGAAAGCGAGGTACTATATCCGCACCCAAACAAATTTCTTTGCCAGTTTGGGAATTTTGGATTTCATAAAAAAGACAGGGTGATTGTGGGCAACGTTTACGGTTCACTGGGCTGGTGATGTGGATTCAACATAACAATGTTCATCATTAGAAATGAATGATCAATCAGTCAATTAATAATTCAATAATTCCTCTTTATTTGTAACAAATGTTATCTTAAGTTTTCTATAAATATTGCAACTGTTAATTTTTTTGGCATAATCATGAGGCAAAAGTCTGATATTGTAACAGCCCCACTGTGAAAGCATGATGGCGATAAGCAGTGACTTTAAATCTTTATGTTTCTGATGAATACATTTCCCAGTATAAGGGCATTCTAATTGTCCGCTACAAGAGTAATGTTCATCATTTCTGCACTAGCAACATATAACAATAAGACTTTGAAGGTGGTGACAATGTAAAGCATTGATTTATACACTGATGCAATATTAAATAGTAATAATAGTAAAGATACAGGAATTTGTAAGGGTTGTACCATCAGTGACATTGTGCGTAAGATTAAAGAGCTCCAGACAGAGGGGCAGTGTTTTGTAACAAGATAAGCTTTTATTTAACACTAAAAGCAAAATATATTTACAACAACAACAATATAAATGGCAGCTGAGGAGGTCTGTAAAGGCTACAACATGAGTATAATTTGCTATTGTATTACTAACTGAGATTCATTATTATTTTGAAATATCAAAACAGGTTAAAAACTAAAATAGTGACCAGTATAGTGTTCAATTATCGTACTGTTCACTCCCTGAACTTTAGATCCCAAGCAGGCTGGTGTCATTGTGAAAATGTGGGCTGGGGTTTGTACACAGTGCCAGTAAGGGGTGATGCTTTTTCTCACCATATAAAACTAACCTTTCCCGTTTTAAATGAGATCTAGTGTACAATCTGTTTTGATTCCCCTGTGGTGTATTTCAATTTGCCAGAGAGTAACTCCATCCTTCTTCCTGTTCCTCAGGTTCGTTCACTGTTCAAGGACGTAGGGTTCGTGTGTACCAGCCAGAGTTTGAGGAGTGCTGGGCCTCAGGACTGGTCTCTCGGCACGATCCAATCTCACACATCATGGAGATCACTTTGGATAAGGTAAAATATATCTCTGCTGCATGAGTAAAACGGGTGCAAAAGAGTTTGAAATGTTAATTTAAATCATATTAGAGAATTAAGATGGAATATCAGATAAATTTACACTTCATTAAGGATTGTTGAAACTATAATGTTTGTAATGCCTCACTGTGTGTTTTCTTTTCAAGAGGTAAAGGGAGATTTCACTGTTTTGTTTATGTATAATAATTAAATAATATCAGAGTGGTCTTTAGTGGGGGTGTTATTATGAACATTTCTTTTGGTGAAGATTTTCTTTCATGCCAAGACTACACATTTTGATGATAATACAAATCTTACAGGCAAAAGGAAAAACAAAGGGTAAACTAATAGAAATGGCTTGTAGAGCAAGTTAAAAGCATAGAGTTCCCATCAAAGAACCTTTCTTTTTCATACAGGGTGAAGGAAATCAGATGGTAGATCCTCGTGTGATACATGTCATGCTCACTGAGGAGGTAAGGTTGTTAAATCATAAATCTCACTGTACTCAATACGACATCCTGTTTTCTTTTTTATTTATTGAATTGGTATTTTCAGTATTATTAAGTAAATGTATGTCTTACATTTTCACATCTTGTAGCTTGGTAAGAATGGGCGGCGAAGGAAGGACAGTGAAACAATGAAGGGTGACGGCGGACGTAGACGTAGGACTGCCTCCGAAGGTGAGGATGACTTGAACTTGAAACGCTTCAAAGGAGCAGGAGATGCCGCAGCCGATGGGGAGAACTGTGCCGATTCCAACAAGACTCCTGCAGAAGCGATGGGAGTCTGGGGTGGAGACTCGGGCGAAAGAGTCAGCAGCACAACCAAAAACGGAAGCTCTTCAGAGGGACCTTTTCCTCAGGGCAGAGTGTCATCCCCCAACACCAATACCCCACTCCAGATGGACCAATCCAATGCCACTCCTCCTCGTTATCCTGCCCACGTCAAAGAAAACGGTCGTTCAATCTCCACGCAAGGGGCAGCAGACTCCACAACAACCGCTAGTCACACCCCTACCCCCCCTCCCCTCAAACCAGCCCCCTCTCCTTTCTCCACCACATCTTTCCCTTCACTCGGCCAGATGCCAAGCCTGGTCCCTGGAGCACCAGCCCCCAAGGCCTCCCCATCCCCCCAGCCAGACAGAGAGGAGGCCTCCCAGTCGGCCTTCTCTAAAACAGCTGCTCTTGTTTCCCCGGGGCCTGTCACCATTTCTTGGTCACATGACAGCGGCCCTAGTGTGGCACTGTCTGCTTCTGTGGGTTTTAGTCCTAAAGCTCCCGCCTGGGGAAGCCAAACTGAGGTAAGTGTACCAGAATGAGCAGCACCATTGATACATACAGTTATGTGATGCATTTACATATCATAAAGGTGTAGTGTCAGTAAATAAATGTACTCATTACATCATTTTGTTTCTCAGGGCTCTAAAATGGCTCCAGCTTTCCGTTTGCCCCAGTCCACTGCTCCTGTTTTTGGAGAAGTCACTTCTCAGACGAATGGAGCTTCCACTACTACTACAACCCCCCAAGACACTCCAAGGCCCTTTGGTTTCGGCTTTAGCGGGGCAAAGAACAAGACTCAATCCCCGCAAGACCAAAACTTGTTTTTCCAGTGTATGACCCAGAATTCTGGCTCCAGCCCGAGCCTAGCTGCTGGTCAGACCCAGTCCAAGGACACCAGTTACTTCAACACTGTGTCTGAGAGCCTGAGCAAAGAACCCCCGAGCCTTTTCAAGCCTGCTGCCTCCAGTGAAGCTCTGAAGAAGCCTGAGCAGCCCAAAGTGCCTGAGACCCATCCGACAGGAAATGGTGTGCTCAACAAACCTTCATCAGCCTTCCAGGGCATGGGTGGCTCTGCGGCTGGGAGAGGCTCTGGTCTAAGTATTGGTGGTCTAGCTACTCAAAGTACTTCTAAGAGGAGCAGTAATGATGGCATGTCCATGGGGAGCTTAGGCTTGCAATCTGGTTTTAATACCTCAGATAGCCACCAGAATCTTTTTCTGCAGGCCTCCAAAGAGCCCACGAATCCTTTTCTAGCATATGGGGATAAAACCTCCCACACCTCCTTTGCTGGACTCAGTGGTGCTGAACCACAGACTGTTGGTCCTTCCCCAGACAGCAAATCAAACCTGTTCACCATGGCAGAGCCACCTAAAGGGATTCTGTCTTCCCCGTTCTCAGCTCTTTCTGCAGCCGCCTCCCCCAGCTCCTCTTCCTCTCCAGCACCGGCTTCATCACATAGGGCACAGACTGAAGGGACTGTGACAAAGGAAGAGCAGGAAGCTAGTGAGATGCCTTCATCCACCTCAGGCTGCCCCATGTTTGGAAGTACTGGCCCTAGAGCAATGGAGGACCTTCCTGTGTCCTTTGACCAGAGCCAATCGCAGAAGTTTTCCCTAGAGGAAAGAGGTCAATCATCCAAACGTGACTCTGACTCCAGCAGCAACAGCGACCTGTCAGACTTGAGTGAGAACGAGGAGGGCTTAGAGAAAGGCCCAGTCCCAGGCGGACCATCACACCCTGCAAAGGATGCAGCCATGTTGCAGAAAGCTAAAGTCCAAGGGGCTCCGAAGAGTCGTCCACGTAACAAGCCCTTTAAAGGTAAAGTGTGATCACATTTGAGAACCCAAGAATCCTGGTGATTTCAAAATAAGTCATAAAACTAATGCTAAGTTGTCTTCTCCAGTGGGCCAGTCTGTACTAAAAGACCAGAGCAAAGTGCGCCGTTTGAAGCAGTCTGGTGAGTCCTTTCTACAGGATGGCTCCTGCATCAACGTGGCACCTCACCTGCATAAATGCCGCGAGTGCCGCCTGGAGCGTTACAGAAAATATCGAGCTCCAGATGATGACAGCGATGATGAAGACGATCCCAACGTGGCCTGTCGTTTTTTCCATTTCAGAAGGTTCACATTGTTTGCTGCCACTGCATAAAAGAGAAAAGTGACTACAAAAACAAATGTCTCACTGAATCAACCTTTTTTTCTCCCTGTGATCAGGTTGGCTTTCACTCGTAAAGGTGTCCTTCGTGTGGAAGGCTTTCTGAGCCCTCAGCAGAGCGATGCCATGGCCATGGGTCTGTGGTTGCCTGCACCAGCTGTCCAAGAGGGTCTGGACCTTGATACATCCAAGTACATCCTGGCCAATGTGGGAGACCAGTTCTGTCAGTTGGTCATGTCGGAGAAGGAGGCGATGATGATGGTGGAGCCTCACCGTGAGTCTTAAAACATGTCACTGACCTCACTCATTTTCCCATCATGTCACCCATCAGAGGTGTCCAATGTGTATGTAACCCCCTCCCTTGTTTTGTTGTCTAGAAAAAGTGGCTTGGAAGCGTGCGGTGCGAGGGGTCAGAGAAATGTGTGATGTGTGTGAGACCACTCTATTCAACATCCACTGGGTGTGTCGCAAGTGTGGTTTCGGAGTGTGTCTGGACTGCTATCGGCTTCGCAGGAACAGGCCAAGGGAGGGTGAGTCTTTATGGGGACATTAAGAGATCTTACAAGCTAAGTGAACCAGTTCAGTACAGCTTTATTGTGTTTGTGGTCTTATTTTTATATGTATGATTTTGTCGAAATAATGTGTAGGACAGGGTAAAAAGTAGTGGTGACAAGATTTTTTAACAACGAAACAATTCGGACATTTTACTTGCTATGGATAAATAAATCAGCCTATTATAGTGTAAGAGCAGTAGCCTGTTGGAAAGAAGTGGTTACATGTCATCAACTTGATGTAAGTAACCGTAACTGCTTTATTTTCTGTTTATAAGGGTTTAAATCAAAGAGGTCTTAATTTTCAAGTTTAGAGTAATGGACAGCAAAGTAATCCTAACTCCAAAAGTAGATTGTTAAATGTTTACAGCAACACTTCTGTACGTGCTGTGTCAGCAAAGAGGGTTGTACAGTCACTTTATTTTAAAGTGAAACTGATTTATTTGGCTTTTTTTTTTTTTTTTTAGATTATATTGACTCCAAAAAAGACACTGTTTAAAATATGTGATAGATAATTTGTTAATGAACCATATTATAAAGTTGACTTTAAGTCTCTTCCAACAAACTGACCGAACTATCAAACAATGTATGACGGATATCCATGTGATCTTTTTCCAGATGTTGATGAGGGTCCAGAAGATGAGGTGTTCGCCTGGTTAAAATGTGCCAAAGGACAACCTCATGAGCCACAGAACCTCATGCCTACACAGATTATACCTGGAACAGGTAACATATTCTCTAGGATTCATTCAGACATCGATCTTCGATGGGTATGAAATATGACTATGTATGGGCACTAAAGAATAACTTGAATTTGTTGCCTTTCTCTTGTAGCTCTTTACAACATAGGTGACATGGTACACTCAGCAAGAGGCAAGTGGGGAATTAAGGCTAATTGTCCATGTGCAAGTCGACACACCAAGCCTCTAGTGCGCCCCAGTGCCCCCAATGGGATTTCACAGGTACTGTCTCTCTTATTGCCTTTTCGGCATTCTGAAAGGGTTTAACTGGCAGACTTAAATGTTTATGGTTTTGCTTGTCTCAGCAGTCTGCATCAAGCAGTGGTAGCATCATCTCAGCTGCAACCCCTGGCATTGGCACGACTCCAAAATCAGAGGGAGAAACATCAGTGATCAAGACAGAACCTACACAAACAGCAGCTCCATCAGACAGTGGGGGAGGGGAAAGTGTAGGCAGCACCAGTAACTCCACCAGTGGTACATCCTCCCCCTGTAACCTCTCTCAGTCCTCTGCAAAGGAGCCACGCTCATCAGGAGAGGGCAACAGCTCTGCTCTGCACTGGCTGGCAGACCTGGCCACACAGAAAGCTAAGGATGACACTAAGGGTAAATAGGAAAATGGAAAGCTAAGTCTGTGTGATTGGAGTGCATTTAAGAAGTCAAAATCTTTGTTAAAGTTTTTAAATCATTGCTGTCTGCCATCTTCTTCCAGAATCCGGTTCACTCCGCTCTATGATGAGTCGAGACAGCCGGCCCCCCTTTGGCCTGGACTCGCTCAGTGCACTGTCTAAGCCTTCTGCTTCCAGCCCTAAGCTTTTTAACAGCCTGTTACTAGGCTCCAGCATGGCCCAGTCCAAACCTGAGGGGTCCAGTCTCCGGGACCTGCTCAACTCTGGACCAGGGAAACTCCCCCAGGGGCCTGGAGAGAGTGGTGTACCATTCCCTTCTGTCTTTACCTCAGCAGGCGTGAGTTTTTGAAAACTGATTTGAAAGTGTGATGCTTTTTTTTTATTAGTATGTCTTTCATTTTTATTGTCAAATAACACATACAAGTCTATAATTTAAGTCTCTGGTTGTATAATTAATTAAAAAGCAAACTCAACAGAAACCTATCAAACAAAGAAATTAGTAAAAATCAATGAAATGGTAGAATGATTACAATGGAGAAGAACTGAGTACATTAAGAGTCATATTAAAAAAAATTTGCTGGTGTGGTAATGAACAAATAGGTTTACTTTAAATATACCAGATCAGAAAACTACTGAAAAAGCTCTGCCTTAAAACAAGAGGAGACATTTGCATAAAATGTAAAAATGTTGGTTGATTCAAAATTTCTCTTTGGTCTGTCAGAGTGACAAGCTGAAGAGCAGTCTCCCCAACTTTCTGGATCACATAATCGCCTCAGTTGTGGAGACCAAGAAGGCAGAAGGCCGTCGGACCGGGGCCTCTGAAGGAGGAGAGCTGGGTGTGTTGGGGGGCCGCAAAGACGGCGTAATGGGCCTTAGTGTTCTAGAGCCGCACACCTCCCACTCCTGGCTCTGTGATGGGCGACTTCTCTGCCTTCAAGATCCCAGCAACAGCAACAACTGGAAGATCTTCAGAGAGTGCTGGAAGCAGGGACAGGTAAGAATCACAATCTGAAATTTAAAAAAAAAAAAACAAAAAAGACTTCTGTCCCCTCAGGCAGAAGTCTGATGTAGCAGACTTAAAAGGGTTGGAGCTTGATTGCTCCAGTTTGTGTTGCTTTCTTCTCTGTCTAAGCTTTTCTCTTCTGTGTCCAGCCTGTGTTGGTGTCAGGGATACATAAACGTCTGAAAGGAGGGTTATGGCATCCCGATGCCTTCAGCAAAGAGTTTGGAGACCAGGATGTCGACCTGGTCAATTGTAGAAACTGTGCTATCATCTCTGATGTGAAGGTGCGGGACTTCTGGGACGGCTTCCAGGTCATCTCCAGTGAGTGCCCAAACTCTTTCCTAAACTACTCCTAATTTTGGTTTGGCTTCATTGACTGATGTGCATGCCGATGTGGTACTTTAGCGCCTTTTTCTGTGATGTCACAAATAGCAACTTGTGTTGTTTTTTTAACGTGAAAACAGAGCGACTGCAAGATAGTGGGGGCCAGCCCATGGTGTTAAAATTAAAGGATTGGCCTCCAGGTGAAGACTTCAGAGACATGATGCCAACACGGTGAGGAACCTTAAAGTACTTTTTTTTTTTCTTCTAATGGATTAATTAACCCACCCAGAAACCTGCTCTTTCTCAAGATAGGGATGTTTCCACACATTAACCAGACAATCTATGTTAATTTATATAATATAAGTTTACTATATGTTAACCCAGACCCTTAAAATATATACCACATTGTAATATCGAATTCACATTTATGTAACGTGTCATTTTCAAGACGTCTGGTGTTTCAGAGATGTGTACCTCTTCATGTCAGTTTCATGTGATCATTTGAATCAACATGTTTGAATGCCAGTTAACATACAACATATTTTGGTTCTGTTTCTTTCATAAATGTTTGGGAATTCTATGTTTTCCCTAAAAATTAGTCTTTTGTTATCAGTTATCTCCTGTGGTATTCAATAAAATGTTTGAGTCAGATTTTCAAATCCAGGATTGTTTTTCCTCTACCGCCTGAATTAAATGTCAATTCAAGATCCATTAGGAAACCACTGCTTTTGTTCTTAAATGTTGTCTTATATTTTTATACCAGGTTTGAAGATCTGATGGATAACCTCCCCTTACCTGAGTACACAAAAAGAGACGGTCGTCTTAACCTTGCCGCCCGCCTGCCTAACTTTTTTGTGCGTCCGGATCTTGGACCTAAGATGTATAATGCCTATGGTGAGAAGGATTGTCCATATCAGACAGTGTCATGTCATTCCTTGTCAATGTCACGTGCTGTTTTATGCCTTTCGTATATCTTACTTCATCATACTCCCCCTCCACACAGGCTTAACTTCGTCTGAAGACAGGAAGGTGGGAACAACTAACCTCCACCTGGATGTGTCTGATGCTGTCAATGTCATGGTCTATGTTGGCATCCCTCAAATAGAAGGAGACCAGGAGCATGGTCAGTGAGCTTAACAGACCCTCTCTTTATTTCTCTCTCACTCTTCTTTGGTTTCTCTTTTTCCATCTCACACTCACACACATACAAATCCAACAAAAATGTATTAACATGTTTGCTTTACACAAGTAAAAGGAAGTAGATGTTGTCAAAGAATCACATACTTTTGAAAATGCACAATCGTTTTGTCATGTAAAGAATGTGTCATTCATTATAGTCCAAGAAGCCATGTTAAATATTTTTGTGGTATAAAAATGAGAACCCATCTGACATCACACAATTGTTGTTCCTTTGACTGATCCCTCCTGAACGATTTTCAACATTTATGTCCATTACTTCTTGCTTTTACTGCTGTAGTTGATTCAGGCTTGATTGGCTTAGACAGGACCCTGAAGTAGACCCTCCAATGGGTCTCGTTCATTTACATTGTGACAAAATTTCTCATTCACAGAGGCAGATATCTCTGGACGCAAAGGTCTGTAGACTTTCAATTGTATCACTTCAGTAGCATGCCCTTCTTGACTAACTCCCCTTTCTCACTGCCCTCTTCATCCTTGTGTTAATATCTGTGAAGTAGGGGCCAGAGCACTGGGACCCATCTGTTAGTATCTACTGTGGAATGTTTGGTACATTTCTGTGTACACTCAAGCTTTTTTATCAACTTCCATGAATAACAGACAATGTTGTTTTTGTCTCTTTCATTAAAAATCCTGACTTTCTTCCTCAGGGAGGATTTCAGTTTTGGGTTAAAAATGCTTTATGGTTTAAGCAAACAAAGTAACTTGTGTTCTACGCATTTACACACAGGCCACACAGTTTCATATATTAACTGCACTGGTAATATCTTCAGTTCCTATCAGCTTTTGGCCACAGTGCTCTGGTCTCAACACAGTGGGAGGAAAGTTTGAATGAAGGGCATCTAGAGTTGGAATCCCTATTCTCTCGCTGGCCTCCTGTCATTTTCCCCAGTGACGCTTCAAATAGCCAACAGTATGACCATGCTATCCTTATGCAATGTTTTTTCTCACACACACACACACACACACACACACACACACACACACACACACACACACACACACACACACACACACACACACAATGAGAGGCAAACACAGACACAGTGCCATTCTGCTGTTTCTGCATTTACAACATTTTGCCTCTATAATTACCTCTGTTACGACAGCTGATGCCGACTCAGCGGCAGAAAGATTCCACCCCATTATTCGTCCACCGAATGCAGTGCATGATGGAGGAAGCATAACATGGGCTTACAGTCCTGACTTGAACATACAGTGTCAAAGAGGCTATCGCAGGAAGTTCCATTACAGTCTACCTGATTTAATGCATATGAATACGAATGAGTTAAATGCATAATAATGGTTGTGTACCGAAAAAGAAACCATTTATGCTCACCTACTAAAATGAAAGGTCTGTACATGTTTTAGACAGTAGTGTTAGTTGCTGTAGACAATCAATCATAGACTGTGGAAGTGAGCATTGTGTCAGATATTGTGATGTGTAGTCTGTATCTCACCTCTGCGGTTCTCAACTGGTTTTCCCTGTTTGGATCTGGAATGGATTTCATGCATTAGAAACATTAGTCCTGTTCATGTTTTAAAAATGTTTGTAGCCATTTCCTTTATTAACCACCATTATTCTAAGAAAAATGTGAACACAATACTGTCGCTTGCATGTTTTGTGCTCAACAGCCACATGATTGAGTCGCAAATAGGGATGTCCTGATCAGCTTTTTTTTGTCCCTGATCCAATTATGTAATATTGATTATCTGCCGATACCGTGTCCCAATCCTATACTTGTATTTGCAGCAAACTGCTTGTTCTTTTGTTTACAAAAATAACTGAAAGATGTCTTCAGCTTATTCCATTGAACTTAGTTCTGCCAGCTTTCATGAAAAACTTGCATACAATTAGTTTAACATGCTCTGTTGAATGAGACCCATGAAACTGGTGTGCATGCAATACCGCATGCTTATCCATGAAGCATTGCTGCTGTGGACATAACTCTCACAAGATGGTGCAAGATTCACAATAGCAGCCCCTGGCTGTGAGACCAAGAACGTAAATATTGGACATTAACTTGGTTTTCTCACAATATCAATTGGCCTGGATCGCCTTAAACCTTGAAAGAGGAGGAATCAGTGCAGCAAAGCTAAGCAATGACATGGGACAAATATCAGAGCTCCAAATGTCTATTGTAAAACAAGTAACAGTCACAAAATGTTTTGAATCACCTCGTAGATTTGCAGCTCAGCTCCAGTAATTCAATTCAATTCAAATTTGCTTTATTGGCATGAACAATGAGATATTATTGCCAAAGCACATAAATTCATACAGTACATTATATATATTCACAACACACTACACTCACCATATATACATTAATCACACACCATATTCATTACATATTATATTCATCACATACATATCAACCATATATGACATATTTTATATGCATTAATGAACGATGGTGTCACCTAAACAGCATATCTCAATGTCCTCACCCGATGCGGCGCGCTCCCAAAACCTCCACCCAAAATCAAACACCATGGGCTTGTGCCATGTGCTTCCCTCAGGCTGTGACAGGCAGACACATATTTAGCAGCCAGAGGAGCTGCTGACCCTTCCCCCAGGAGAACTGACAGTTTCTCTTCTGGGGTTAATGTTGGGAAGTTTGGTACCATTGTAGTAATTTCCCTGTAGTGGGCATCTCTCAGAAAAGAGAACTTGCTGCAGTGGAGGAGGAAGTGCATCTCTGTCTCTATGTCCCCTGTAGAGCAGTGAGCACATAGACGCTCCTCTCTGGGCAGCCATGTCTGTCTGTGTAATATCAAGTAGGTAGAACGTAGTGTGGATCCAAAGACAAACCGGCATTCTCCTCCATGGAGATTGGCTAGTTGTCCAAAGCCTTATGAAACAATCGTATTGCATAC
Organism: Notolabrus celidotus; assembly: GCF_009762535.1. Lineage (NCBI taxonomy): Eukaryota > Metazoa > Chordata > Actinopteri > Labriformes > Labridae > Notolabrus > Notolabrus celidotus. The sequence goes on along the minus strand of NC_048279.1, from coordinate 16,636,915 downwards.
AGGATTTTAAGTGGCTGTTGAACTATTTTCACTTCCTCGTTTAATATATTTCCGCACTGCTGACATATTAGGCACAGGGTTGCTAATGCTAATGTGACACACTGTCCTGTATTTGGTATGTTTTCTCCTTTTTGAACCATGTGTCCCTGGAGAGTTACCATTGGGTGCTGTAAAGCAGTTGTTGTTGCTGATGTGTCTGGCTGTGCACACGTGGGTTCTGCAATAACGTTTAATCCATGCCTGGAGTGCCCACATCAATGTCTCATTGAATATTTTCTTTTCTTTTAAATATACAGAGGTAGGGGAATTCAGAACACTCAAGCTTGTGCATTCTGCTGTAAATTGTGTTCAGTGGCAGCAGATGTAAATTATGATGTTTGGCTCTAATACCAATCGCTGATTATTTCTTTAAAATGCCTGGATTGGCTCAGATCTAATAGTTGAGATTGGGATCGAGGCATCCCTCCTTGCAAAAGTAGTTTTTCAAGAAACCCTAGAAAATCTACGCACTTCAGAACAAAACTATGATGACCCTCATCCTAGCAATCCACAGCCTGATGGACCTTTGACCCACTACTGGGTCATGAGCCACCAGTTGAGAACTATACATCTTCACAATCTTTGTCAAACAGCCCCACAATTGTACTTGAATTCAGTTGTTTTTTATAAATTGTGAAAGATGCAAACATTTCTAGATTTCAGTAAAAAGATTTGTTTAGAAATCAACATATACAGTTAAATAATTTTTCTGAGGTAACTTAGACGATGTAAAATCTTGTCAGATAGCGACATTGTTGATGACCCTCTGGTACTCTGTATGCATGTGGCCTGTGTTTTGTTTGATCCTCCAGAGGTCATGATCACTATCGAGGAGGGTGATGTGGATGAAATGACCAAGAGGAGGGCGTTTGAGGGAGAGGAGAAACCTGGAGCTCTATGGCACATCTATGCTGCCAAGGATGCTGAGAAAATCAGAGAACTTCTCCGCAAGGTCAGCAGCTAGTAGCTCTAAGTATAAAAATAGCATCTGAACAATGGAGCTGCATCACCATTGGCTGTTCTTGGTCTACATTTTAAACCTCATATCCTTTTCTTTTGTCAGGTGGGAGAAGAGCAGGGTCAAGAGAACCCTCCAGACCATGACCCCATTCATGACCAGAGCTGGTACCTGGATCAGACGCTCCGCCGCAGGCTATATGAGGAATATGGCGTCCAGGGTTGGGCGATTGTACAGTTCTTAGGAGATGCTGTTTTTATCCCAGCTGGAGCTCCACATCAGGTCAGATATGTGATATTACATTATGAAAACTTGTCATAAACATCATTATATGGCGGCATTATTACACTCAAAGTTGTGATGTTGTACTGAATATCAGCACTGCTGTGATCCAGGCAGGCGTAAAGAGAATCGCAGCAGTGCTGATATAACTGCACAACTTTGAGCGTGATATTACTTTAACACAACTGTTGCACAATCAGCAAACAGTCACAATCAACATCAAATGATTTCACAAATTTAACTTAATACACAATTAAGCAACACACACATTCTTCTGCACTCTTTCTACCTTTGTCCATGGTTACCACAGACCAGACACTTTATTTTTTGCACACACATCAAGCACCCAGTGAAATAAGAGTCTTTTGTGTGATTTCGAGATACCATGTTTAATTTTTTAATACCAGCACTGTTTGTTGCAATGTACTGTAAAAGTCTTCAGAACACTTGGCTGAAGCAAGTGATAAAGAAAGGGACGAGTCCCAATTGGTTTGGTATATAAGCACTCAAGGCATGGCTCTCGTCCAATCAGGTTACTTGGTCTGAACTAACAGTTTTATAATACATCTTCTTTGAATGTCTCACAATTCAAGGTCCTTTTTTGTCTTTTCTTCCTTCATGGACATGTGTGTTGATTCTCCCACAGGTGCACAACCTGTACAGCTGTATCAAGGTGGCAGAGGACTTTGTGTCTCCTGAGCATGTCAGGCACTGTTTCAGACTGACTCAGGAGTTTAGACATCTGTCTACTACTCATACAAACCATGAGGACAAGCTACAGGTTCGTGTGCTTTTCTCTCCCTCATTTCAGACACCTGTGTTTTCACTGTAATAATCTGCTGGGAGAGCTTCACTCAGACTAGGTTTACTGTTTGCTGATAGTAGTTAAGTTAAATCAATCCCTCTCTTGACACATGATGCTATATCAATTCATCACATATCTTATGACATGGGGCAGTGGTCCACTGATATGTTTTTTTGATGGGTGATGCCGATAATTAGAGAGCAGGTTGGGGGGGTGATAAAACATATTTCTAAATGTTTAACTTTTCATATTTTAAAACCTTTTTCTGGGAAGATTAACTGATTCCAGAAACAGAATTGTCCTGTATATATATTTCCTGTGTGTAGAAAATGCGCTGGAATCAAATTGTTTAAATGTGTCATAGAATGGAGGCATAGAGCAGGAAGTAAACATTGGCCAGGATTCATTTCATATTGTCTTCATATTGTATATCAACAGTTGCAATAACTGACACACACATTGAAATGCGACATTGAATGCTCTTCCTATTTGATTGATCCAATTCCCATGTTTCTTTTAGTAGTTTCATCTCTATGTACAGGAGCTTATTCAATAGGTTTTAAGTCATTAAAAGTAGAGTATTAGAAATGTTTGTTCAGACATTGCAGTGAAAAAACATGTTGTGTTTGCTGTAGTACTGAAATGGTTCAAAGATTATGCATCTAGTGTCAATGGCATTTATTGTTACATTTTTATCCCAGTTTGGACAAAATTGATTGATAGGTGTGTAATGTCCTGCATTTTTTTGTTTCAGGTGAAGAACATCATCTATCACGCAGTGAAGGACGCTGTTGGAACCCTGAAGGCCCATGAACCTAAACTAGCACGTCCTTAGTTCCTCTCACTTAATGTTGTCCCAGCAGAACCAGCCTTTGACAACCAGGCCACTACACACACACACACACACACACACACACACACACACACACACACACACACACACACACACACACACACACACACACACACACACACACACACACACACACACACACTTGTGTGCATTACATACCTACATACAGAAGTACAAGCTGCAGAATGCAGAGTACAAAGATAGAGAATAGTTTTTGGGGAGCAGTGACAGTCTTGATTTAGGGAGGGATTGGACAGGGAGGAGCTAGTCAGCACGTTGATGAAGGAAGTCCTTTATCGCTGTTACACAGTATGTTCAAACTTGTCTAGTTGTTTTCCAATTTTTATTTTTTAACTCTGTATTTAAGGTCAGTGTGTTCTGTTTTCATTGTATACGTAAGATGTGAGAGTAAGGGAGGTTAAAGCTGACGTGCCTTTGGAGCAGAGGTTCAGCTTCTATATAAGTTGACTGACAAAATGTGAGTACCAGGCTAACTTTCCTATTTCAGTGACGTTGATATTATTTTTCTTCGATAGGAACAAGGTTAACCTGTTTTTTTTGTAGATTTTTTTTTGTCGTTGATGTTGGAGTTTTTAAATTAAGCTGATTGCTTCTGCCCTCTGTGGCTGAGATGAATTTGCTAAGCAGCTAGTGAGGGGAAGCAGACCAAAGTTTTGTATTTTTTTGTTTTCTTTTTTCAGTTTTAGAGTAAGAAGTCTTTTCTTTTTATACACTGCAAAGTATAGATCAGGGAGGACTTCAGAGAAAGCTTTTTTTTTTGCCTCCCATCTTTGTCCTTTGGGCTGAATGAACTGCAGACTTCCAACAACATTGTTCAAGAATCACAATTGCAGCTGAACAGAACTACTGGCCATTAACAATGTATCAATATATTGATCTTAGCAGTCTGTTTGATTTTTCACAATAAAGTTTACAAAAACGAATTTTTTAGTTTTTTTTCTCCAAAATGTGTATGTGTGTGCACCCAGGGATCCGCTGAGACATGGACAACTGAAGCTGCAACTCATTTTAGTTATGTATCTTTTTCTTGTATCAAAAGAGACATGAAAAGACAGCAAATTTGACACTGACAAAGAAATACTGTAGTTGAAATCTTGTCTTTGTAAATGCCTTTCAGCATTCATTAGAAAAAGCTTAAAAGAAAACTGTTGATTGACAGACAAATATTTTCTATTTTATTTCCAGTCTGTTATCTAAATCTAGATTCCTTACGGGGCTAAGTGTTTTCATGTAAACTTGGACTAGTATTAAAGTTTGCTAATTAAGTTGCTTCCTTTCTTTTATTTTCTAAGAACTTTGCTTAGTTTCTACAACTAATTTGCATAACAAAGGTATGGAATTTTTAAAACCACTATTAAACAGGCACTTAAAAACTAAGGACTGCATGGATCTCCGTCTTTTTTGTCTTGCTTCCAGTGTTGAGTCTTAAATGCACTATTGGATTATGTTTTACTGATTTTACAGGCCGTGGATCTCTCCTGTGTGGCCTAGCTTTCACTGCCCGTGTCTAAAGTAGATCGCAGAAATGGGGCAGGAAAGGCTGAACATATTAACGAAGGAGGAGGGAGCAGGGGAAACTTATGTTTAAACCAGGTGTTCCCAAAATGTGGGTCGGGACCCCCCGGGGGTCGCGAGACACAAATAGGGCGTTGTGAGATGTTTTTCAGAATGGTTTCTTTTTAAGCTATCTAAAAATACTGCCTTTTAGCCGTTATAGTAAAAAATATTGACAAAAATATTAGCTCAACTTTAAATCAAACCTTGAGAACAGAAAATTTAATGAGTTTTCTGCCTTTCTTTGTTGCCATAAGACCCCTAAATTTAGGGTAAGTTAACAGTTGATTATCAAAAGCATCACTAGCAGCAGGTTAATTCATAACAGCACAGGAAACACAGACACATGTTCATATAGGTAGGCACATTTTCAGTAGAACAGCTAAATGAAGCCACATTAAATCATTTTGAGGAACAGTGGGGGTCGCAAGTCTTTGGCACCTATATTTTGGGGGTCGCAGGCTGAAAAGTTTGAGAACCCCTGGTTTAAAACAACAAAGACCTATTGTATGGTAAAAGCAAGGCATCTTGAATAGGGTTTGTTATAGAATGATCCGATTGCATGTCATTTTTTTATGGAATTATTGGACCTTGCAAAATGTGTGATATCACCAAATATCTTCTTCAGAATCAATCAAAGATGAAACGGCGATTAAACCTTGAGTCATTAGAACTTTTCCTGCACACAATTTGTTCCTTTGCCACTATTGTTCTAAAGTCATTGGATCATGTGATTAGCTACCAGGGTGTCAAACATGCGGCCTGTGGGCCAAAACAAGCCAGCCAGAGTCTCTAATCCGGCCCACAGGATGACTCTTCAAAGTGAAAAAATCACAGAGAAGACCTTAAATGCAATTTTCACTTCATGATCCAATTAGCACTAAAGGTTGTGTAAACTTGTCAAAGCTGGAGCTGCGGATCCACAATCTTCGAAAGGAGCCACATATCATGCACGTGCTTTACCGCTGCATACAACATTGTCTAGCAAGCAAACTGTTCACACTCAAGCTGAGGGGTCCAAAATAGTCAAGTTTTCCTTCATTATTATAATCAATCTGTTTTTCATTTTATTCTGTCAGGTGAATGGGAAACCTGTGTGCTTGGTGTGTTTGCAGCAGGTTTCAGTGCTTAAAGAATATAATATTTGGCCCCACTATGAGACTCATCATGGTTAAAAATACAACAGCTGTTTTTGTAAATAAGATAGTTCATCAAATGTGAACATTTACAGAATGTACTTGTACTTTTTTTGCACTAAAACAAAGGGAAACATTTTGAGTTTTCATTATTTATAGGTTATTGTGTTATAATTTTACTGGTCCAGCCCACTTCAGATCAACTTGGGCTGTATGTGGCCCCTGAACTGAAATGAGTTTGACACCCCTGAAAGTAACAGGATCATGTGATTAGCTAGTCAGTGCTCTGGGGAGGAGGAGCAATACTTATTTTTTGTGATTCAAACTGACACATTTTACAGGGTGCCCTGTGTCTTTAAGAGCCAGTCTTTTCCACAGTGATGTCGAGCAGAGCAGAGCAGCTTGGATCCAGACTGCAGCACATCCTCTGCCGCTGCTGCTGCTAACCCACCTGACAGCACGGAGAAGCAGGCAAGCAGCGCCGGGCCAGCCTCCCGGTTCACATCACAACAAACGGCGGCGTCCTGGAGGGGAATGGGGGGGCACCTAGCCCGCCTGCTAACTGAGTAGATTTGCTTGAAGTGGTAGACGGCCAACGGTCCATCAAGATGGTATCGTGGATCATTTCGAGGATAGTAGTGTGAGTACGAGGCTGTTCTGTTCCGTTAGCAGCATCAGCCTCCATTCATCAGCTGTTCGATGCTGCACAAACTAGCTAGGTTTCGGTGATCTGTTTTCCATATATGTCTCCTTTTAGTCACATTTCATGAGTGTAGAAAAATGATAAGGGTTAAATGTTAGTAGGTACTAAAATAAGCAATGGTTTGTCCTAACCCCTGTCCTGTGTCTTCAGTTACGACAGTGATGCAGTGCAATTTGCATCCAGCGCTTGTTAGCCTCTGGTTGCTAACATGTTGGCAGGTAGATGAGCTGGTAGCCAACCAAAGTATTGAAGTAAAATCTGACTGATATGCGTGACCTGCTACAGACAAAGAAAGTGACTTATAAGTGCGTGCTATGGCTTCTTTTAAACTGCACAGCCTAAATATCACAGCTCTGAGTGTTCAGCATCTCAGCAACATATGGGATCATGAGTCTGTAAAATGTTATGGCGAGGCACAGCTCAGCAGGCCAGTCAGGAATGTCACTTCATCCATCCAGTGCTGTCTAATGTCCAGATCAGTGTGGATGAAGTATATATTTTCAACATCACTGAAACAGAATGTTTTAATTTAATACACAGATTTAATGTCCTGTGTTCAGAGGAGCAGCATCCATAGTCTAGGCCTCTGCTTCCACCTGTACACACCACATCCCATCTGTGTGGATGACTCAACTAATGTCTGCTGTCATCATCCTCGTCCCCTCTGCTGGCAATTTTATAATTCTGGATTACTGTTGTTTTGGACTACAGGATGCACCTGTTTTCCAATGTTCCTATCAATTTCGTATTGATTTAATTGAGCTGTACATGCACTTGGAAATTAAATCTTACCATTCCCTTTTAAAGACCCAGGGCCAGGCATAGATATGTTATTGATATGCCTCCCCATAAATACTTTGCTTGCTTGGATTACATAAGTAAAGAACAACATTGACAAACAGTTTCTTATAATGGCTTCCAGCTGGCTCTTCCACTTTACTGCGCCTCAGGTGGTCATGTGTCGATGGGAGGCAAACAATGCGACTTGAAATGCATAATTACAGCTGCTGCAAATCCAACACAAGATCAATGTTTCCACTTCTTTATTTTGTGCTTTTAAAAATGCTGCATGCTACCTCTTTGTGTCAGACAATTTTCTAACATAAGTAAGATTTGATGGAACAGACTTTAAAACAGGTGAAAGAGAAGAATAGCTTTAACCTTTGTACGCACAATATCTGGTGTTGTATTTGAAACTTAGAGAAGCAGACCCTGAGATGGGAACACAAAGAGGCACTGGGAGTCTGCTGAGGGAATCTACTGGCATAGAGGCCTGCTGAAAGTCGCCTCGGCTTTCTGTACAAAGCTGAGAAGTGCTGCACACATGACTGAGCAGCTCAGTAGCTAACTGGGACACAAGACCTACTTAAATGCCTGGAAAACCAGGATATCCTCAGACTACCAACATCTGGGAGCACAATAAACCCCACAGGGAGATAGAAAAATGATTCATCGTTAGACAGGTAATGGTATTCAAAGCCGTAAGCAGTGGTTTACACTCTAGAAACACAGCTAGAATGTGACTTTGTGAACTGTCTTCTCTTTTATGTCCACTTACTCAGCATTGAACATCCTGTCACACCAGCACAGATCACCACAGTGACACAGGATGCACATCAAAAACACAACTCTGTTTGCACAGTGTTTGACACTGCGTGTGGACCGGCACATGGTGATCCACCTCTGGCAGGCTTCTGTGTGTTTTTCCACTTGAACTGGCTGCAGCCTTCCTGACTCCATGATCTCCATTATCTGCCGTTATGCATCATGCCATTGTGTTTTGAAAAGTTAATGCCGGCCAGCTCTCTAATGTAACATCATCACTCTGTCTTAACCCTGATAGCATTAGTAGCTCTGGAATACAGGAAGCAATTCTCATACATAGGCTCTGAGACAACATGGCCAACCTGCTTTTATAAGCAGTCACAAGTTTGTTAGGTGTCACACTTAGCACCCAGAGGCCATGTTCCCAAGCTGAATCCCCCTTCTGACCTGGGTTTTTCATGCTCTTCTACTTTTTGCAGCCTTGCCTTTGGGACTCTCTATCCAGCATACTCTTCATACAAGGCTGTCAAAACGAAGAATGTGAAGGAATATGTGAGTATAACCTCCGGACAATAAACCACAGCAGAGCATGTTTGACTTTTGGGTAGTTTTGCCCTGGGCTGCTGTCTGCTAATTTTACTCTACGTAATATTTGAAATGCACATTTTGATCAGCCATATTACACAAAGATCACAGATTACATTAAGGCAAGGCACATACTTGGAAAGATTTAATTGGCCCATATCAAAATCCTGGAATGATTTCTAACCATAAGTATTCTGTTTTCCATCACCTAAAGATCATTTCCAATGTTTTGAGGATATGGCAATGATTACTGTCTATCAGACAACATCAAAAACAAAGAATAGATGGTAATTAGGTATCCCACCCTGGATGAAACATTGCACCTAAGGCAAAAAGAGGATAAAGCATTTCCTCCCTTCCTTTTTTTTACCTCTAAACTACCCCTTTTTCTTACTCTGAAACATGGTTCTCATGCCCATATAGTGTTAAAAACAGAACCTGGAACCAGACTACAGTGTGTAGGTGTCTTTCATCTCTTTGATGATCTAATTATTTTTATCCCACATATGCAAACTAAGACTGTATGAATGTGCATGCACCTCATCATGATTACATAAGAGCCTGCTGGGCTTCAGATCATGACTACCTCTCTGCAGCATATAGTTAAGTTGTTTAAACCTAGCGGTTGCAAAGTAAATCCAGTGGTTAATTAAAAAGGTCATTGGAGAGCGGAGACTAGGTATAAACAAAATCTTTTTAATAATTAGAAAAAGAAATAACTTAATCCAAAGAGGCAATATACCATTAAAGTCAGTGCCATTGATCTTGTTCATGCCCATTTAATTCTTAAATGCCTGAAACAACACGATCCTGTTATGTAAAATGATTCCAAGCTCAAATGTGCTATTTCTGATTTTCTCATGATGTTGAACAGATATTCATTTTTCCTCCAAGTTTACCTTTGGTATTTTAAAATGAAATACAGTCCATACCTGAGTATAAGACATTAACATTGAGCTGGGAACACGTTTTTTTGGACCAGGCTGTAAACGTGTTTATTTCTGAATTCAAAGTTTCTTTATTGTTTATTTTTATGCACAGACAAGTACAAAGTAGGTCCTGTGACACGTAACAGTAGGAAAAGAGTTTTGTGACTGATGTTATAAAACACATGAACAAAAGCACCATTGAGATCCCACCCACTCCAGAGCATTGATCACTTCACACACACACACCTCACATTCATACCAACACTAATTAGGGGTAGATAAACAAAGAAACAAGCAGTACCAGGTGAATACATTAGAGAAAACAAGATCATACAGAAATAGGTGATCATTACCTGAACACAGGCTAGTGCATTGGGGAAGTCACTTTAGTCTTTAGAGGCAGAGACAAAGTGCACAGACATAAGAGTGACACAGATGAATTATGTTTTTCAATAAATGGAAAAAATAAAAAAGGTAAATAAAATATTAAAGCTACATACATGAAATACAACAAAATGAAGGGAAAGGGAAGAGTGTGCTCAGATAGTTCTCTGTTTCTGCGTAAATAGACAGGGAGTCAATATAATCGTGAAACACGTTTGAGTATGGTGGCATTGTGCCAAAAGCTCAGGAACTATTGCAGCAACACAATAAATAAAGGGGTCATGAGTCTGAATGTTGCCGGTGGAAACGAGGGTATGAAGCACTAAAATCCTGCTCCGCCTCTTGCTGAGAGTCGGGGTCCTCCCTGCTTACCTCATCACTGCAATGGATGAGGAAAAGAGAAAGGGGGGGGGATCCAGGAGGCGGAGGAGGATGTAGCAGCATTCTGGCCCTCCGCCTAGATTTGCACTGGAGAATAGTTTCCTCCTAGCCGGTCACCATAGCAACCATGTAACCCCCCCCCCCCCCCCCCCCCCTCAATAGCTGCAGAAGCTACAGATGGAGCAAACGTTTTTTAGAACTAATGTTTTCCCTCCCTCTTGTTTCTAATTAGCTCAGTGATTCAGCATTATGTGTGTTTATATGGTCACATGACTTTGGCTTGTTAATGCCTTTTTAAATACATCACCTTGCATGGCTTCTCTAATTGAGTGAATTTTGATGTTAGTATACTTGATCCTTCTGGACGTTTTTAAACCAAATTAACAAGAACTAGTTCCCTTCAAATGCCTATATAGCATCTTTGTTTATTTAGAAAAAGCCACGTGTTCCCTTTGTTTTCTGGAGATCAACCATGCACACTGATGTGATCTGAGAGGACTGAAACATATGCTGCATATCTGTAGTGGGTTGTCTGTTTAGCTCCACGTGTCTCAGCATGTGCACACTGTACGCTGTGTGTTTTCATGTGTTATATTTGTCATGTATTCTCTCCTCGTGTGTGTGTGTGTGTGTGTGTCCAGGTGAAGTGGATGATGTACTGGATAGTATTCGCGTTGTTCACCACAGCAGAGACGGCAACAGACCTGCTGCTGTCGTGGTGAGTCTGGAGCTGCTCATCACTGTGACCCTAAACTAGCTTGTGATAAATGCACTGATTATATATTATATAATATCAATATAAGCACTCATGTGTGCCTAGTATGAAGTGCTCTTCATGTTTTTTGGTAGAGTAATGTTTGATTAAAGTGCCCCATTTTTATTTTAGCTACAGAATATAAAACCCACACAGATTGTTCTGCCTTTTTAAATGTCAGATCAGCACATTGGCTTCTCTAAAGATGTGTCTCTCTTTGTAACTCAGGTGTCTTTAACTTTCTCAAAGCTTTGTCGTTTTTGTTTTGTGTCTCTCTGCTGATGGTTTTACCCTTTATCTTCATTTCTCAGGTTTCCATTTTACTTTGAGCTGAAGATTGCCTTTGTAATCTGGCTCCTGTCCCCATACACTAAGGGATCCAGCGTCCTCTACCGCAAGTTTGTCCATCCTACCCTGTCCAACAAAGAGAAGGTGGGAACCTGACCTTTGAATTCATTAATTCCCTAATGTATTCTGGTTTTCATGTCCATATTGAAATATTCCAAAGTTCCAGTCCTCTTATGTCCCTCTTCTTCTTTGTTCCAAATTGCTAAAACTGTTGTCTTTCACTCTCCTTCTCTAATGTTGGTCTGGTGCTTTAGGAGATAGATGAGTACATTGCACAGGCCAAAGACAGGAGCTATGACACCATGATGAGGTTTGGAAAGAGGGGTCTCAACCTTGCTGCTAACGCTGCTGTCACTGCAGCCACCAAGGTGAGCTGTTTGTGTTGACTGGAGGTCTTGTCTGTACCTCTGCACAGAGATTGTTTTGCTTGAAACAGAAACAGAAAGCATTAATGTGTTAATTTGTCAACCTTTCATTTACATTCGATCGTGTGGCGAGAGTCTTTAACCCTATTCAGACTCAGTTTGAATCCAGATCAGTACAGATCATGTCTAAACCAATCATGATGCAGTTTATCTCTGATGTAAGAAATTCTGGTAATTACCTTTCAAGTGATCTTTGAGAGCACACACTGCTGGATCAAAATAATTGAAACATTATTGTGTTTGAAAGGACTGCAGCCACCTTGAAGGTGAAATCAGTAGATCTTGATCTGAAAAAGCTTACAATATTATGTTAAATAGTCATTAGATTATTATGAATTGTTAAAAGTGTGGCCAAAAATAACAATTTGATTAGTGATAAATCTGTCTTTTTTTATAGTTGCTGCTAGTTGGATAAATAATACTGCAAAAAACTTTATCAAACTCATTTGTAGTTGAATTATCGCTTATGGACTCAATCTACAAATTATTAAAGCTACAGATGACACAATCAGGAGGGTTTTATTTCCTTACAAGTTGTGGAAAAAGCTTGAGTGGCCAGAGACATAAAATAGATTGCACAAGAAATAGATGGGATATTTATATTTAGATCCCTGGCTTCCTAATATTTTTGCCAAGAAAATCTGTCCCATGTTGTCAGCCTTATGTGGAGAGACTTGAACAACCAGTTTTCCCCTAAACACACGAAACAATAATTAAAAGCAACTCTATACCGATGACCTGTTCCCTCTAAATTTGAGCGACGCAGTGGGAAAGGATCCCTTTTAACATGTCACTAATCTGTTGTTTTTCCTGTGATGTCCAGGGGCAAGGTGTGCTGTCAGACAAGCTGCGGAGTTTCAGCATGCAGGACCTGACTCTCATTAATGCTGACGATGACCTGGCTCTGCACACGTCAGACTCCCGCATGAGACGGGACCCCATGGATGAGATGAGCTCAGGGGCCAGCACGCTGCCCCGGGCCAAGAGCAGCACTACACGGCAGAGTAAGGCTACACAACACGCACAACCAACACTGCTTCATTTACAGCTTCATGTGTAAATGCAAGGAAACATTAAATACATACTGCATGACTTTTGTACAGATTGGGGATTGTGCTGGAATTTCCTCAAAGGACTTCTTCTATCTTTGAGCAGGATTAGGGGTAATTGGGCCAAGTAGTGTCATGTGATTTAAGGCACTGAAGGGTGGCAGTGAAGGGGAGGAGATGTGAAAAAGTGTCGGGGGGGTGAAAACATGTGATTCAAGTGGGAGGAGAGGCTTTATGTCTTACTATGCTGCCGGCCGGCTCACTGGCTGGCTGTGTGGGCCTGGCGAGCTGTGAACTGAATACAGAGACACAGCTAGCAAACACAACAAAGTGACACATTTCAATTTCTACTGACAAAGAAGCCATGCCAAAGTCAAAACCCAGTATCTGAGACAGAGGAAACACATCAGTGAAGGAAGCAGATAGCTGAAGTTTAGGATATTCAGGCACAAATCATCCTTTTTAGATTTTTTTTAAAACTGTTTAGGCAGAACAAGACGAAGCAAATCCATGCTCAGAGGTCCTATTACTTATGATTCAGAGCTGTCATCTACATCCCACAGTCTCTTTCCAGGGACTGAACCAAACTGAATATTTTTGAAACAGCTTTTACTAAAGAGAAGACTGACAGTGGTATGTTAATGTAACAAACTTGATTGATGTAAGCTGACTCAAACATGTCATGTGGGGTCGGGGGGGGGCACAGTGGGAAAATATTTTGAATCTACTCTTTAAGAAAGTGCCCCTGGGCTGATGAGTCAGTTTCTAGCTCTCTTATTTAACAGAAAGATTAACTTCTAACTGTTTTACACATTTCTTTTACTCAGTCAGATCCAACTTCTCAAATGTCAGACCTTTTTAGAGTTTCAAGTTTAATAGCTTTATAAGCAGATTATGTTTTGATATTCTTATGAGCTCTAAATGATCCCGCCTGCTGTTTTCAGTCCATTTGTAGACTGGAACATTAAACCCCGTTAGAAAATAAAGGAACCAATAGATCATGAAGAGTAGGTGCTTGCTGCCCTGGTGAACACTGCTGTTTCAGAAATATAGTTTAGTTTCATTTTCTGTTAATTGTAGTTTCTAAATACATCACAGTGTTACTTTCCAACAAATGATTTGAGTGCATCTCCTTCCTCATAAAGCATTTGGAAAATCAGCATGGAAAAGTAATGCCAATCTTGCATTCTTAACACCAATGTTAAGTGCTTGCAGTATCTTCTTTCTCCCCAATTTTATAATCTGTAGATCAGGTAAATAGTGTAGAGCCATTGACAGGACTGCATGTCACTTCTCCTGCCGTGTGCATGAGACAATCATCAAAAAGACTCTCACTCATGAGAAAATCTGTTCCACAGTGCAAAAGAGATTTAGTTTATACATTAGGTCAGTTGTCCTGTAGTTTTTTTACATGACAGTTGTCTAGTTAGGCGTGTAATTATTCACGGCTTCAGAGTAAAATGTATCCGTATTTGGCAAGATAATACATTTCAAGAAAAGCGCTTTATTGAAACATCATTTGGTGACAGTGAATGTTTAAGGCAGCTTTGTTTATTTTTAATCATTCCTTGATTCCTCAGATCTTGTGACCAGCAAAACCAAAGTTGTGGGCATGGTTTTTGTTGTTATTTGGGACTTTCCATACTAGTAAAAACTTGGTTGCTTGGTTTTCCCACATCCAGAAATCAGTGCTGCAGAACCATAGTCACTTTGTGATCCAGATAACTTTTAGCAGCAAACAGTGTACTTTTATTCACCCAGAATTCTCCACCCTGAAACTGTAATGGTGGATTTGCAGAAGAAACTCCTATTTAGTGTGACCTTTTCTTTTCATTACATTGCCAACATTAGTGTTTTGGAGAGTATAAGTGCAGTTTTAAGTAGCGATAGACCGATATGTTTTTTCAGGGCCAGTACCGATACTGATTTTTAGTAGTCAAGGAGGCCGATAACCGATATTTGGAAGCCAATATTCATTTGCAGTAAAAGGGGAAATATTGGCGTCAAAATTTTGAATAATACAAACTCCAATACTTAACGTTTAAATGCCTTTAAGCATAGGTTTATTTAACAGCTTTTCAGATTTGCAACATGTTAAAGTTTTTTTTTATCTTAGACAATAGACATCTTTGTTTTAAAATTTTAACAAAGTGCAGGGAGCTCCCAGGCAAGTTAAATGAAAACTTAAACAAATAAATAGCTCCCTAAAGTTTTCTACAGTAAATAAAGTTTTCCAAAATGTCAATATAACCGAAATGTTAATCTTTCACTTATCTTTGTTTTATGGGGGTATTTCAGTTTCTTTGAAGTGGGGTTGTATGAGTTTCCAATCACTAGTAATTGTAGGGGCCACAACGGATGCTGCTCAGCTCGTCTCACAAGGTAGGTAGAAATAGATCACAAGGTAGGCTACGGTTTCTGCAGACAGTGTCATTTCTGCCACTTGATTTAGTGAATTTTGAGCCAAAATAACCCAGTTTTAAATTTATCTCATCGGCCGTCGGATTTTTAAAAAAGGCCAATGCCGATATGCGTCAAAATGCCGAGTATTGGCGCAGATAATCGGCCCGGCCGATAATCGATCTATCCCTAGTTTTAAGTTAGGTCACGGTCAGTATCTGCAGTAATTTAGTGGTATGAAAAAAAGCACACCTTTAAACACTCTGTAGTCTTATATTTAATGACTTGTTCAGTGGGACTGAAGCTGGCCTCTACTCTGTCTCTCTGGTGCCTAAACTCTTCATCTGGTATCATATTTTCCCTTTGCTTTGAATATGAAACACAAGTAGCGCCATCATTTAGTCACACTAATATTTTGTCTTTTCTCGCAGCTCGTTCATTGGCCCATGCTGATGATGCAGCATCCCAACACAGCTCTGACCAATCAGACACAAGGACAGAACACTCTGATGAAGACTTGGGAGAAAAAGCCCCTAAACGCAGCACCAGTGTCAAGGCAACCAAGAAACCTGCTGCTGCTAAGACAGAGGTACGGTCGATGGACACACACACGCATCTGTGGTTCAACAGAACACAGCTGACCACCGGCACATGCACACGCAAGACACACACAAATACATGTGAGCACACAGCAAGACAAGCCAAAAGAAAAAGGCTGAATCGATGTTAGTTTCCTGCACTGTAAAAGAAAGCAAACTGTTCAGATTTCATTGTCTTTGTTTTTGGTTCATCAAATGCTTATCGGTGACCGCATTTTACCAGTTTACCACTTTGTTTCATCACTTCACTTCTTCTTTCACTACACTCTGAAAGGGATTGTGAACAGAGGACACTTTCAAACTGAATGTTTACCCATTCTTGCTCGATGTGGAATTTCAGTTGCTGAGGTAAGGGGTACCTTGTCGTATGTTTCATGATGGACCAAACATTTCCAGTAGCAGACAAGTCAGAACGGCAGGCAGGCCAGTTTAGCACTCAGACCCTCTTACTATGAAGCCATGCTGTTGTTTAATATGCAGAATGTGGTTTGGGGTTGTCTTGCTAAAATAAGCAAAGCCTTCACAGAGGAAGATGTCAACTTGATCTCATATGTTGCTTAACCCTCCTGTTATTTTGCGGGTCAAATTGACCCTTTTTAAAGTCTACTTTAGGCAATATATGCCTTCCAAACCAGCTAAATGCAGCATACAAATCTGCATGTGACAGAAGAGGTATCGTGTTAATTTATCAACATCACTTCATTTAAAAAAAAAAAAAAAAAAAAAAAGTCAAATAAAATTAACAAAAATGGATGTAATGCAAAACTATTGTATTTATATTTAGCGCTTTCCAGTGTACATAAAAAAATTTTTAACATGAATTTTAATGAAAAACGACTGAGTTATCCTCATTGCGTGAATGGTCGTACAACCTGTTTTCGGTCATATGTACGTTTGATGAATGAGGGCCATTGTGAGATATGAAGACCTGGTCGGTAGAGTTGCTGGACTCATGTAGCACCTTTGCCGTTAACCAAAGTACGCTAAGACTTGCCGATAAAACATCAAAGATCCCTCTATTTTTGTCAACAGTCTATGGCGCCATCATAAATGTGTAGAAAACCAATGCCATACGCTCTCACAATCACTGATAGTGGCTTTTTAACTCCTCTCTTCTTTTGTCCAGGGGTCAAGGCGTGATTTCCTTATACAAATTTGAAATTTGGCCCATCAGACAACAGGACGGTTGAGTGCAAGGAACCAATGAATGATTTAAAAAGAATACACTGTTAATTCTACCAGTAGTTGTTTTTTTTTTGTATCCACATAGATATGGGCCAAACTGTGCCATTAAAAATTCAACAAAACTTAGTTTACTTTTCTTCAATTATCTTCAGTTTTTCCATTTTTGCCTTTAAACCTAAGCGCTTATGAAAGTAATAGCAGTAATAGAAAGTAATAGAAACAACACAACAGGTGCGGACCATCTCCCCCTGTTCTACTTCTCATGTACCTGTTCTCTCTGCTGATCTAAGAAGGGTCTACTGACACTCGTATGCTCTGCTGAGAAAAAAACTAATCGAGAGAAGATTTCTCTGGTACAATGTTGTGCCCCTATCAAACATGATTTCTTGACTGTTTCAAGGCCTGGTTTTGCCACCAATTTTGGGGTGTTTTAAGGTTTTTTGGTAACCCTTCATCTCTTATAAGGGAATCTTTGAATAGACTTCTCCTGCGTGTTATATTATGCCATTTAACTTTTCCCCAGTGCCAAATTAAAAAAGAAAAACAGGGATGGATTTCTTGTTTCAGAGCGATTTCTGGCTACATGAGGAGGACCGGTGGGTAAAACTGCATCTTAACTATCAGACACTCTCCTGTATAATTTGAGATAAACATTTATTTATCAGGTGCATCAAATTAAAGCAACTGAATGTCGTTTTCTGGCGGGATGCTGGGAAATGTGGTTACAGGCTTTTTTTCACCGACATTAAAAATGAATATAACTGTTATAAACAAGTATTTAGAAAGAGTAAACTGACCTGTATGTGTGAAATTTCAATATACAACTCATCAAAAAAACTCAATCTAACTTAAAGGTGACATATCATGCAAAAATCGACTTTTTAATGGTTCTCTACCTGAATTATGTTTCCCTGGCATGTCTACAAACCCCCCGAAAATGAAAAAAATCCATTCTGCCCCTGTTTTGATTTCTCCACCTTTCTGTAAATGTGTGTGAAACGAGCCGTTTCAGACTTCCGTGTTTTTGTTACGTCACAAAAATATCCGGTCAGAGCTCGGAGCTTGTTCAGCCCATAGACTTTATAAAATACAACTCAACTCCTCCTCCGTTTTTCATTACCTGCACACGTGTGCTAACAAGGAGCGTAGGAGGAGGCATGCTAGTTGTAGGCTGTCTTAATAAACATAAAGGTCGGTTTTACTCCCCACGTCTGCAGATTTGAAGATCTAGTGGATGAATTTTAATTTTCATGGAAAAGTGCTAGCGCTAGTTAGCATAGCCACATAGCTACATGTTTGTAGCTGTAGCTGTAGCTGTGTACCAAGACACACGTCGACATACTGACAAATAAAACAACAAGAAACACAGAATCTGTGACCAATCGTTCAGAAAGGTCCTGCTGCAGGCGCCTCTCTGTCAGGATCAGATTCTGGATCAGATTCAGAGGGCATATCCACTTCCTGAGGGGGCGTGGTCAGAGAGAAAACCGACCGTTCTGAGCAGGGCTGAAGAAGAGGGTTTTTCAGGCATGCCAAAATCGGATTTCAAAGTGTTGTGACATGTTTTGGGGACCTCTTAGACCAATATATTTTGATGAAAAAAGCGTGATATGTCACCTTTAAGGCAGACCTTGCTGGACTTCTATTTTTTCAACTTTTGTCCATCTCCTCTTCTTCTACTCCTTTGCCTTCTCAATTGCATTGATTTACTTTGCTTTCTCCCCCCTCCTTGTCTTCTCCTGTCTCCTGTCTCCCTCCTTCCCCTCTGCAAGACTCAGACCAAGACAGCAAAGAAGACGACGACGACAAAGAAAAAGACCACGACCAATAACGCAGAAACGCCACCATGAGGCCTATTGTCCACCTGCCTACACTGGCTCCATCCACAGCCTGCGGACCTCTCTCCCCCCTGTTTGCTCTCCACACAAACACATAGACACTGTTTATAATACGCACTAAGATTGTGTCACTCTTTCAGGCTTAAATCCTGGCAAAGTGCAGGTTTGGTTTTTAGCAGTATGTGTCCACCATGAGGTTAAGAACAGGTCTTTGAGATAGCTTTTACTTTATTCATTCACTCTTTACATACAAACAGTCAGGATATGTCTTTTTATTTATCTGAAAGGTAGTGAGTGACATATTCAGGAATTCTCTCTTTTATTTGAACACCTCTTAACATATGTAAGTCCTTGTCGTACACACCAAGAGTATATATTGTGTTCCCAAGTTTTAAAATGTTTCATTTGAGTTCCCTGTTTTCTCTGGCATACTCTTATTAAGTTCCAGTTGAAAGCTAGATGTTCCACTCTCCCTGTGTGAACAGGCAACAAGTCTGGGTCCTTATCTGGACCTGATGATGATGCTAGCAAAGGTCAGATGTTATCGTCTCCATCTCCAACAGTCATTTTTTTCCCGCTGTAGAGTAAGATGGGAAGTGAGATCACCCTTCAGATGTATAAGTCCCCACTTTAGTATTTCTCTATCACCATGTCCAAGCTCATGTTACTGTGTCATTTTAAAGGATTATATGTAAATGAGCCTGTTGTGCATTTCCTTTTTTTTTTACCTTTGCCCTTTCAACTGCATCTTAGGACTCAGAAATTGAGGAATAGTGTATGGTTCAGCTGTCCCTCCTTTAATTTTACATTAATTGAAGTGAGTCTGGCTCTGTCACGCTCAGTTCTCACATACAGTACAGCAAGTCATTTACAGCGCTGGAGTTGCATTGTTTAGTGTTTGCTTTTTTTTGTTGGCTTCATCTAAACATAACTCCTTTAAAACACATCAATCAGTTGTCTTTTTTTAAGCAGTGATATATCAGTCATGTGATACCGATCCTCTTAAGATAACACTGTAACTGAGTGATGGTAGTGCTCCCTCCCAATACAGACAGTAGTCTAGAAGTTGCTGTTGTTTGTTAGGCACATATCTGCTTTCACCTCAGTGGTGATGTCTGTCTATTTTTGTGTTCAACATTAGAAAGTGATGCAGCAGCTCTGCACCTTCTCACTTCTTAAATGCAGCGGTGTGGAAACGTCTTAAAGTATTTCTTCATCTTAGATCCCAGGATAAAGCTAAGCAATATGGAAGTAATTAACCCAAGAGCACTATCAGGTATTGTTTCCGATGGGGAGGGGGTGTCAGGCCAGGGTGTGGGTGTTCCTGAACACTCTTTTCTTTGGGCCTGGTTCCCTCTGAGTGCTCTGTAGTGACAGACATGAAAGCACGACTACTTCTGCAGTCATTACTGCTGTCTGCAGTGTGACACAAGTCTGAAGCAGTAGGGGGAGACAAACCTCTTCTTAACTGTTGCTACTAAACAACATGTAAAAACACTGTAAATAGTAACCTTGACTGTACATACCGTATGAGCTTGCTTGCCTTATACATTCTCTGGGCTGAAATCTGTTTAATGTTTATTAATTTATGTGCTTTTTGAAATAAAAAACAGTTTTGACAAATCTTTTGTTCAGCAAGTGGAAGATGCTCGACTTCAGCTTCGGTGTGAACTTCTGATGAGATTTAGTTGTTTTTTACATGCTGACTTTTTGTTTGGTCTTTTGATTGGAAGACATTTTAACTCCCCTCCATCACAAAGTTGGGAATCTCCGTACAGAGTCTGATCTGGTTTAAGTACATTAATCTCCCTTTATGTACTCTTCTCAGATTAAAGACAAAGTTGAAGTGTTTTAGGGCGGAAAGCTGTTTTTGTCTTTCGGTTTGATTTAATGTTTGCACTAGGTAAAAAGAAGACGGCACATATTTAAAAACACTTTGCCCTTTAAGATGCAACTCTGCATTTTTATCTTCTGCTCACGTCATTCTTGAATATTTATTGTTTATATTCCGTTTTCTTCATTTCTATATTGTACACAGGAGTGTTAATTTGTATATTGTTTGTGCCAATTCTCAATGCTCCATGTGAAAAACAAATACAGTATGTGTGCTGGGACAATGGTATCTAACAAGGTCATGTATCAGTAATAAAACTACTAATAAAGGAATTTAAACCAGTGTGTTTACTAACTTGGATTACTTGAACAAAACGTTTGGATTACCCCTCTGGTCTGTAAGGACAGCTGGAAACCCCCTTTAGTTGGTTATTTACTGACACAGAAACAATAGAGCTTTACTTGGTCTTCACAAAAACTTGATTGTCCGGTCATGAACAGAGTGGTTACAGGTGTCGCAGCCAATAGTGGATCTGATCACTGTCAGGTGACTCAGAGGGAGAGAACAACACAACACATGTATAAGGCATTTGGCATTGAGTCACCTGGGCACTCCCTTCAGAGAATCATTTAGATTTTTCCTCTTCTCTCCAGTTCTGTGATTAACTTACCGCAAATCATCCAAATCTATGAGTGTGGTAAACTTTTTTTTGTTTTAAAACTGTGATTTCCTCTAGTCCTTTGTTTTCTTTTACCTTTTAAGATGGTTCTGGTTGCTGACTCTAGAGATTCATACTCTCTTACTCTTTCCTCACCTACTTCACTTTTATCTCCACATGTGTTAAGTACACTGGACAGATTGAATGGTTGAATCACAGGCAGAAGCATATTGTCAATCATAAAGAAACAAAACACAGCGCATCAATGTAAAGGGTTTATTTTGTCAAGAACTGAGGACAGCAGACAACAAAGATCCAGAACAAAAACAATATTTGAGCTACAACAGTAATCAGGGATCTAATTACAATTGGTCCCCAAACTTATTATATAAATTAAAAAAATGTATTAAACAAATTCTCCATCTAACATATCCACATATCCATCCTGATCTGAGGACAGAGCAGAGAACAAAGATCCAGAGAAAACATGTTTGAGGTACAACAGTAATCAAAGTTCTAATTACTATGGTGCCCAAACTTATGTGAATTGAAAAAGAATGTATCAAACAAACTCTCACTCTAGCATATCTATAGGAATATGATGAAGCTTAAAGGGACTCCTATTGGGGGTATACAAATCCAGAACTTTAAGGAAGAGTTTAACCACTGCAATGTTAAAATCTGGATTGATTTTGTCTCTGATTTGTGGCATTGAACTGTCGAGAACCAATTTTTCCCATACATTTCTCAATGAGTCCATTGTCTTAGGATGAATATTGAGTGTATCTATGATTTTATCTATGATTTTTTTGCCTTGTTCCAAATGGTCTTTAATGGTTCTTGGCACATCTTTGACCTCCTCATATGTTTTTTGAATATTTTTTGTGATAAATTTTTTTTGTTTATTCTTACTATTCTGCTTAAAATAATTGGTGAAATTCTTGCTGTCCAAACGGAGTAGGGGTTTCAAGTACTGAGACAATGGGCGGCCATCACTTGAGATTTGAGAATACGTAATGTTTTTAAATAAATTTGGATTATTGAGTCCCCAAAACTTCGTAAAAAACACTTCAGTAATAATGCCGTATTCACGATACCATTGATAAGCTTTCTCTACCAGTAAAAACATACAGCAGGTGCAATCTTGACTTCTCTTCAAACATGGACTGTAGAGGGTATAAATGAGAATACTGCGCACTTTCTTTCTATTATTGAACAGAAACTTATCTAGATCAGGAATTAGAATTTCTTCTGCGTGTAATGCACTTCCAGCAGCAGATGTTGTGCCTCGATGACGGGGCTCAACCCCAGCAAAAAACTTGGTTTGACCATCTTTCATTAAAACAACAGCAAATGCAAATTCTTTAGTCCTCCCTCTGAATTCCGCAAAGTGATGTCTAAAGTTATATTTCTTAAGTGTCTCTTCAGTTGGTTGATTAATACAATCATAATGCCCTCCATTTTTCATTACCTGATTTAAAAGTTCAGTTTCGGTAAAATCTGTTTGATTTTCAAATGTTGTTTTTACCAGTAAAAGTATTTTAGACTCAGAAAACGGTGGTAATAAAATTTTGTCAAATACAATTACTGCTGAAGGCTTATAAGTATTCTCAAAATAATTTTGATCCTGATTCTTTGTTTGATTAATAAAGTAATAATATGTTTGGGGTGATGCCAAAGTAAGGGGAACTTTGATCGAATCCTCCAGGACACAGGGATCATCCTCTTTCTTCTGATCCTCTTCACTGGATGAAAAAAAAAGACAAATTTATTTTTCATAATCAGAAACATTTAAAGTCATAATCATTTCACTCTTACAACAACAGAATAAACAAGGACTTAAATCTATCTCCAATTTGTTTAAATAACTAAATAATGGTAATACTAATTTTGACTTCTTTGATTTGAAATGTATTTAATAATTTATTGTTCTTGTGTTTTTTTGTGATATATTTAAGTATTCACTGAGGTGACTTTAGGTTTGTGTTGGGTTTCCTGTACATTCGAGTCAGATTATTTTACACCTAAACCAAGCTAACTCCAGTCCACATAACTGAGTCAGCTTTTACTTCTCAGAGCTTACCTTTGGGATAAGTTTGGGTGTACCTCAATAGAACCGGTTGAACACGTCTCCTCAAACATGTCTGGAATCTTTTCTCCGCCCTATAAAGAAGAAAAAAAAAATTAACACCTGCTATGAAAAAATGAAGACAGAAAACTGTAAGGTCTAAATTATGTGATCAGAGGAAAACTAAGCAGATTGTGAATGAGAAAATCTCTTGATCATTCTAAACAATCATGTAATTGGATGGGTTTTCTGTACATTCGGGTCAGATTCCTTTACACCGAATCCAAGCTAACACAATGGAACTAGGTTACATAACTAGAATGAGTAAGCTTTTATTTCCTATTGCTCACCTTTGGGATAAGTTTGGCTTGTTGGATAGAATCTGTTGAATACATCTCTTCAAACATTTCTGGATTTTGTTGTCTGCTTCTGTCCAGCTTGATGACAAAAAAACAGAAACAGTATTAGCTATGACAGAGTGCAGCGGCAAAACTGAAAAGATCTGAATAAGAGGAAGCTTAAGGGAAACCTACGCTTCAAGATTAACGAAAGAGCTCTGGAATAAGAAGATCTCTTGATGTTGGTAAACAATAATATTGTGAATTGAATATGTATTTAACACATCAGTATTTCAATGCAATTGTTGAAAATAGAGGGGGAAAAGTATGATTTATTAATGTCTGTTTACATTTGACTTTTTACTGATTTCAAGTTGGGCTCCATTGCCTAATTCGACCCATTTGACACACAAAAAAAAAACAGTTAAACAAAAAACTGGAGGACTGTGTTACAGAAATGTTCTTTGACTTACCAGTCTTGAGTTGTAGCCCACCCCAGCAGAGACTGGCAAAGCTTCTTTTCCACAGAACCACAAAAAGCCGAAGTTCTGTGTATCTGTTAAGCCTGACTGGTTGATCAGTTTAACAGTCATTCTGTAGCTAAAAAGTTTAGTCAATCTCTGCTGTGGGTGGGTTTTTTTTTTCCTGTATTTGTTCCCGGACTTTTTTCTGTTTAGTTTCACAAGGGTAGAATTTGAATTTCCCATTATTTTCCTTATGCCGTGAAACTGATTGTTGGCTGTATATAAAGCCCTGTCTTGGCCAATCATTTTGTAGATCTGTAGTTGGTTAAAAGACTGGCTGTCAAATATTTAGGGTGGGGCATTGATCTGTGCTGTGTTGTAACATAATGAAAGAAATGCTACGCAATACTCAAGTAACTCTTTATAGAAGAGTATTATAACCAGATTGAACTTCAAACCATAGTGTTGTTTAAGGGAAATGTTGCACTATCATAGATGAGTAGCTTGTCACTGATTAAAAATAGAATTAGAAATATTATTTTACTAAATTGGCAGGACTGCTTAAACTGCCCATTCATTCAAGTCAGCACAGAGCTTATCATCCCCTTGCTGTCAAACTTAAAACATCCCTCTCCATGCTGTTGTCAAAGTTATTTCAGATACATGTCCCCTTCATGCATCACCAACATCCTTTATCAGGTGATCTTTCTGCACAGACCGTGCTGTCACGAGTTGGGCCCTAATTTCAAAGACTCTTCTCACAATTGTTTAACTTTTTTATTCTGAGGTCACATTATTAAACTTATCTTGTCCTTCTCTTTAAATAAAGTCTGAAAACAACTTCACTTCAATTGGCTATTTCCAGGCATGAATATTTTGTAGCTTTGCCAGCCAGCTCTCTGCTCTTCTGTAAAAAAAACAAAGCAAATCAAACAACAACATGGTTCATAAAGTGTCTCTGAATATGACTGGTAGCTAAACAGTCTCACATTCCCATTCAAAGCAAAACTGTGGCTGTAACCTTTTCCATAGCAAAGTGCTTTTACTGTAAATCATTTCATAATTACACTTTAAGTTATGCCTTCCCCACATATGGTGAGTTCTTTCACTTTTGTTTTCAGCCCTTCAGTTTTGACTCTGTTCAGACCAGTCAGACCAGTTTGCTGGATGAAACTTACGACCTAAGAACCTAGAACCAAAACCTAATTTCATAGAAAGGCCTTCTTAGTGTAAATTTGCTGATTGCTTGTTTTAATTTAATTGTTATTTTATATTTTAATTTGTTGTGTTGTGAATCCTGTTTTACTGTTTTATTGTTTTATTGTTTTATCAGCTCAATTGTTTTGCCTATTTTAATTCCAGTACAACCTGATTATATTGTACCTTACACTTTTAACATCTCAAGTCCGGCACCCAATTTTTTCTATGCTTTTAATGTTATTCTAATCTGCTGGTGTGCATATGTACCCTTGTAACTATGTATTGAAAGATGCTATACATTTTTTTTAGTATTATATATTATTCTAAGAATAATTTAATTATTATAAAAGAATAACAAGCACAGGCTGCCAAAGTTACAAGTAATCTGTTAATTAACTTGTTAGTGCTCTTGAAACATTTGTCTTTGTGTTCTCTGCTAGCCATGGTGTTGCTCTTTTCAGCTAATGATGAAGAACGCACCCTGCATTTCGTGACATGTTTTATACACAATCTACAGATTCAAAGACAAAGAGATTAGATCATTGATTAAACCAGTAAAGAGAGTCATAATAATACACATCAGTTACATAATAATAAGAGGGTGTTACTCCCTGGTTAAAGGTTGCTCATTAAAATGTGCTGTGTTGGATTTATATGGAAACAATAGCTGCATCCTTTATGTTTAAAACACGTTTGTGACATGTGTATCACTTACCTTTTTTGACTATTATCTCTTCCTTTTCTATCCTAGGATTACACAAAAGTTGTATGGATGTAAGCCATCTTATAAAGTATCCACTGTCTTCCATGGTTACTGTGATATTACACACTTGATACGTGAACTTTTAAGTATCAACAGTTCTCCCATTTTTAACAAGTAATACCAAAGTAATGGTAAGTTGCTGGCTGTATTTTTACTGTTCTGTACTGCATTACTTTACACTCATAGACAGGACTGTATAATAAAGTGCAGCGTTTTCTCCCTCTCATAACATGCTATGACAAAGCTAAAACCAATGTGTTTTATACAATCAACTGGTTTCCCTTGTTTGTCAGATGGTTAGGGAATATTGTCTCAAAGATAAATATTTTATTATCATCTCTCCCATCTACATGAAAGAGAATGTGCATACTGCCACTTCATGTCTCTTTGGTTATTCTTAAGTGGGAGGTGAGATTTAATGATACATTTCCAAGGTTAAACTCAGGTTACAAATGTAGACTGTAGATGTCAGTGAAGATAAATTGAAGCATAAGACCTGTCCCTAATTTTATGATTCCATGATACACAGAAATGTCTTAGGTCTTAATTTAAAATAACAGTTTTTCTCAGATATTTTTCAGATATCTGGATCACTGAAAGCTGATTTTCACTACATCGCATTTGTAAATAGTAAGCCAAAGACCTGAGAATAGAAGGAATAGGATCCACTTCCCAGTAGTCTTGGCTGATTTTGTACTATTGTATGGATGTTACAGTGAAGGTGTGGGTTCATGACCACACCAAGATTTCTGTCTTGATTTATGGTTTTCAAAAAGGTAAACACCAATGTTCAAATTTTACTTTTAATAATGTAAATGCATTGAATGCATTAAGTGAGTGCTTTCATGAGACCACAGAGTGATGATCTGTTAAATTCAGAGACATCAGGACAATCATAGAAAACTGACAGACTCAAAAGGTAGGGATGTAATCAACAAACAAGAGTTTATTGTACTACAGAAAGGACATGTTATAAATAGAAGCATAAAGCCTTTCAAAATGTGCAGGGTGGATTGTGCCAAATGAAAGAACTCAACAAAACAAGGCCTAACTAACCACTAATCTCTGTTAAGAAAGAAATACAAACCAAAATACCTAACTGACTTGTCTAAAGAATAGGTGGTGCCAAAACTAACACGAGTGGCACAAACCAGTTACCTAATGTGTCTAACACAGGACTTCTATGTGAAGGCAAAAGAAAAAGTAGGAGGTACCCCAACTTACCTAGCTCTAAACCCACCACCACAAACATAATTACAGGCAACATGCATAGACCATAAACTATATGGTATAGACTTTTCAGGAGCAGAGCCATTTCAGTCAGCTCTTACTGAGCTTCTCTAAAGAGTCATCAGTTGCACTGGTGGAAACAGGCCAAACAGGTCAAACAAGCAGGTCATCAACACCTTCAGGAAAGCAGAGAGAGAAAAAAAGTTAGACACAGGAATTACCTTTGCCTTCTGCCTGCCATGTAACACTGATATACGTATATCAGTAAAGTGACTGCATCATCATTGTAGGATATCTTTGTGCACCAATGGTTTTAAACACTGAAAGACTAAAGGTCCTTGGGAGGAGCTGTGTGGTGTTCCATATGTCTTTAATTTTACACCCTTAGATTAGTAGTAAAAACAAAGTGGTTATTCTCCTTCAAACAGGATTTAAACCATCTCCTAGTTTTCCAGTCTTCCCACACTGTGGTCTTCTTGTCAAAATGCAGCTTTGGAGTCCGATAGTGCTGAGATTGAAACGTCTCCACAGAATGTATTAATGCAGATTACATTTTTGACCTTAGAAGTAACTGTGATGTGGTTGAAATCCTGACTTAAAACAGCAGAACAATCGCTTTACACCAAGAAGGTGATTAGTTTTTGAAAACAGACGTTTTTGATTATTTTTTCTTAAATTTTGGAGGTCATTAATTGTAAGTCATTGAATTATATATTCCTACTACTTTAGGAGCAGATTAATATTTGGAGTTTTCACCATCTGTGGGGAATAACCTGAGAGTAGACATGACTGTTTACTGAAGACCTGACGCTTTGTAGTTCAAGTCTCTTAAGAAGAGTTAAAGGCAGCATGCTTGAGTATTTCAAATGTTGCATGTTTTCCTCCTTACTTATATAGTTGATGGGGTTAGATTGTTTCATGCATATTAATAATCAGTAACTACCTTTATCTTGTTTTGAGTTTTTGGAAGATGTGGAAGAGAAGTCCATATTGACCAATTTCTTCCTTTTCCTTCCGTGATGTTTTGTTTTAAGATCCACTTGTGTGCAAGTAGACAGTCTTGTCACGAAAACTCTTGAACTAAAAACAGTATCAGTCACCTCAACATCAGAAATGTTTGGGCCTTTAAAAATGATTAAGTCCACAGTTGATCTGTTTCTGTGCTCATTCATGCTTGTACAACAGTTATTCAATGTTACCCCCTGGAGGTTGTCGACATAAATGTTACAAAAATATTACTGCTTCAATTAAATAAAGTTGCTTTTTAGATAATCAAATCAAGTTGGTTCTTAACAATAGAAATTTAAACCTGACACTTATACTTAAAAAGCTGGACGGTGAGTAATCGTCATTTACTGTAATTCATCAACAAGTTTAGTAGGGCACATATTGTTCACTCGACATGTAAAAAATGAGGAACCCTTGCTCTGTGTTAGGACTACCATATAAGTGACCCTCTCTCCTTCATGTGTCTGACAGAGTATCATGTTTGTACACTGCAGTGATTAAAGATGTACCAGTGCAGTTTTTGGCATCCTTTACAGTCACATCAGTTTTTTTATCTTCAGTCCAAGTTTGTAAGAGACATCCCTGAGAGGGCAGACTGTTATGGCAAAAGTTTGGTGACCTTTATTCCCCCTCTAATTTCTTCTAATTAAGTTTTGCTTAATCAGTAAGAGAAAAGAGAGGATGAGCTTGGACACTGATCCCTCAGCTCGTTTTCGATAAAGTGAAATGAATATGTTTGCGACACAAAGGCTGCAGTTGATCAGGATGCACTTGAAGGATGTTCCAGACCGAACGGGACCAATAAGAAAACATTCTCAAACTCCTGCTTTAATGGAGACCATCTGCCCTGATTCGATGTTAACTTCCTCGGCATCCAGTTTGTCCAGACAAACCAGACTCAGTAAAAGTCTTTGAACATGTTGTACCTACAGTGCCTTTCAAAAGTATTCACCCCCTTGAACTTTTACACATTTTGTCATGTTACAAGCACAAACTCATTATAATTATAATTATTGGGATTTTATGTCACAGACCAGCATAAAGTTGTGCAAAATTGTGAAGTTGAAGGAAAATGATACATGCTGTTAAAGATTTTTTACAAATAAAAAACTGAAAAGTGTGGTGTGCATAAGTATTCACCCCCTTTATTCTGATACCCCTAAATAAAATCCACTGCAACCAACTGCCTTCAGAAGTCACCTCATTAGTAAATAGAGTCTACCTGTGTGTACTTCAATCTCAGTATTTGTATTGCTGTTCTGTGAAGGCCTCAGAGGTTTGTTGGAGAACATCAGTGAAAAAACAGCATCATGAAGACTTAGGAACACACCAGACAGGTCAGGGGTAAAGTTGTGGAGAAATTTAAAGCAGGGTTAGGTTATAAAAATATATCCTAAGCTTTGAACATCTCACGGAGCACTGACAAACCCCAAAAGACTTGTAGCTGTAAATGAAGCGAAAGGTGGTTCAACAAAGTGGTTTGGTTTCACAATCCTAAAGTCTAAATCCTTTCAGTTGAGTTCTGATGAGGTTAACTCAGTAGCAGTGCATGATGGTAGGATACTTCTCTGGTGTCAATAAGCTTGTCTCAAGTGCAGCAATCTTCTGCAACAGTTTATGACACTCAGTTCAAAGTATTTAATTGCAACTTATAGTTATCAATTACACTGCATGTGATTAAGTTCTGTGTGAAGCATCCTCAAAGGTTCTGTATGTTTGAGATGATCAGCAGCAGGAGGAATGAAAATGTATAAATCACAGCATATGAGAGAGCGAGAGGAAAGCGATCAATGCTGCAGCACATCAGGAAGACAGTCTGCCAGATAAAAGCACACAAATGAAAAAAAGCATAGACATTTGACTTAAAGCTATTATTGAACAGATGTATAAATCTAAAATAAAAATACTGTAAAAAAAACCTCAAGAATAAATCAGAGGAACATCCCACATTCTTAATGGAAAAAAATAGACCTTGATGTAAGATTACTAACCTCTTTTTTCTAGATTCTAGATGTGCGTTGAAATTGTATAGAAGATTCATATACCATATACCAGCTGGAACAGATGTAGCAAGCCCTCAACACTTGGTGGAGCTATCTGCCCAAAAAACAAAAAGACAAAGGGACAGTGCTTTCTAATCTACATGAGGCGAGATCAAACCTAGAGACGTGTTTTGGGCAGAAGAGGGCAGCCATACTCTGAGTAGTAACGTTGCTTTAGTGTGAAACCTGTTTTGATTGAAAATAAAGAAGGAAACAACAGATATGTGCAGTAAATAATTATTTTTACTTGTAATTAGAGGGCAAAAAATCCTTTCCATATTAAACATTTTCCAATGTGGGATTACTCTGCAGCATTCGTACCTCACACTTTATTCACCTTCCAGGTATCACAGCAGGATGATGTCTTTTAACCCAAACATGGCCCCATAAACTGACCTGTCCAAGGCTGTGCAGCGGCATCGCTGCTGAGGTGTGAGGAGGCTGCTGTTCCCGCTACACTCCACCCCTGAGAAATACAGTTTTGGACAGCTTATGTAATGTGTCAGCTAAACAGGGGAGACATTTGTCTGTGTGTGTATGTGAACATGTGTGTTTCAGGACGCTCACCATCAGTGTTTTAGAGGGCTGAAGGTGCTGGCAGGGGCAACGAGGCAGGTCACGGTGTCTGGACTTATACGTCCTATTGTTTGAGTTCCATGTGTGTACCTTAAGTGCACCCGTGTGTCTGTATGTGTTATTTTGGACAGAATGTACTCTACTGTAGTGTGCAGTGTTGTTGTGTGTTGCAGGGGTCAGTAAGTCAGATCTGCACATGCTCCTGGCATGGAGCTCAAGAGGTGAAAGATGGTACTCTCAGGCTATGTAATGGGTCAAACAGACTATTAGATGTATTAAAGCAATGTGTGTTGGTGTCGTGTTATTTCTATCCACCATTTTCCATATTCTCACACATTTTAGGAAAAATCACTGTGCAGTTATTATTACCCATCATATAATTTCCCTGAGAAGATATCTTTGCTTAAGATTCAACCCTATTTAATTCCTTGTGTGTGCCTGTCATGTGATTTCTAGCTCTTCTTTTCAAGTGTCATTCCTAGATAGAGTTTGTTGTAAAAGTGCATCTTTAACAATGTGGCCGACACACAGAACCAGCCGCCCTCTCTAATCTGAACACTGTTCCTCCTGCCTTTGCCTTTGTAGAGCGTTTATTTGCTTTCTCCCTGCTTCTTGTTATTTCCTCTCATCTCTTTTATCTATTTCTATCTTCTTTTCTCTGTTTTTTTTTTTTACAGCACAGTGACGGAGAGGATTGCAGGTATCCATAGCAACAAGTTTGTGCGTGTTGTGTTGTGATTGTGTGTGTGTGTGTGTGTGTGTGTGTGTGTGTGTGTGTGTGTGTGTGTGTGTGATCTATGTGTGTAGCCTCTTGTCCAAGACACAATGTGGTAATTACCAGAGCTTACCTCTGCGCTAATTAACCGTCGCCGTGGTAATTGGAAGGGTCAAGTGAGCAGGACGATTGGCTCACCTTCCTGCATCATCCACCACCCTCTCTTCATCATCCCTTGCTTCTTTTCTCCTCCACTGACAACTTGGCCACTCCACCTTCACCCTCTGTACCTCACTCTCTTTCTCTCCTGTCCTCCTCTCCTCTTTCCCCTCTTCTGGCCTCCCTTGTTTCCATACCTTCATCACGAGCCCCTCATAGTCACTTCAACACCACAGGGACTGTTTCTCTCATCTCTCTGTGGCTTCATGGTGTTGTTGATTTTTCGTGCAAGCATTATCACAAGATGTTTTGGCTACCGTTCCCTCTCGCCCTGCCTCACCAGCTCCACCTGATTGGGCAGACTGACAGCTGGCTGCCAACCAGAGGTGGAGCTTTTGACCTTCACAGTCTCCAGGAATCCACAGCAGCATCCGATTAACTTACCTGGAAAGGTTCACCCTGAATATTTTGCTCCTTTAGAAAGCAGCCATAAACACGGCTGTTTGAACTCTTCAGCAGGAAATATGGCTTCTTCTGTGCTTTTAATCTACAGCCAAATCCAAATATATGTCTGTAAGGTTAAAATGAGATGCTTGTAGGTGGCACACTTCTTCAAATTTAATCACTTCGTATGTGTAAAAAAAATCATCCTCACAATTACTACTACAAAGATTTTTCTTTTCAGGTTGATTCATTAAAACCTGGAGTAAGTGTAATCAAAATGTAAAACTAAAAGTGACATTGTGAAAACAGTGCATACACGTAAAAGGGCTTTCTTGTAGTTTTAAACCTGCACAGAATTATCCCTCCAATCTGCGGCTCCCCTCAGCTTTATTGAGCTTTTACAGCAACTTCAGTTCATTGTTTAAGCGTCAGGCTCACAGCTTCATTGTTATGGTTCACTCTCACTGCTCTCAGGAGTTGTTTTCAGTCCCATCAGGCAGCTGTTTCCAGTTAAAAAGACCCCCAAACCCACTGTGCTCTACTTGCTAAGCCACAGCAGCAGACAGGCAACATTGTTAAACATTGAAGCATGTTGCTGAAGAGCCTAATATTCCCCTCAGGAGGTGGTGGAGATAAAAACCAGAGCTAGTACGAGGGTGACTTTTGGACTGACATTGGTCAGAACCATAGACTGTGTAAAACATGGATGTAGCTTCACTGCAATTACCCATTGGATTCTGAAGAGGTGTTACGAAGTCTAAATATAGTGGTCACCATATTAGGAATGCTGACTCTCACCAACTCCTGGGTAATCTAGACACTTGTAAGAGGTGGATTTAAGGCCACAGCCTTGTTGCTCTGCAAACAGCTACAATGCACCAACATGTCTGTCAATTATACCTAATTATGCATTACTTTTAGCATTGATATTGTCAAATAAGATTAACTTATAGACCCTTGAAACTGTTGCCATAAAAAACAATGCACCCACCTGCTCAGTTGTGAAGTATAGACATTGGATATAGAGACCCTTTTTTTTTTACCAGGCTGTAAACATCTTTAATTCTGCTATAAAAAAAAAGGTTTTAAACATGGGCTCAAAAGGGGTCTCTTTGGATTTTGGAACCAGCCTGAAGTAGAGACTCAAGGAACTGCAATTTTCTTGCACTTCCACATTAGCTTTATTCTAAACCCTAGGGGTGCCACATGCTTAGTAAGCCAGAATAACCCCCCCCCCCCCCAAAAAACAAAAACCAACTGTCTACCAACAAATTCCTAATATACACTTAAAAGATTACTATATAGGTGTGCTGGTTTAGCTCAGTTGGTTGAGTAGAAGCCCCATGTAGAGAGGCTACAGTCCTTGTTGCAGATTGTAAGATTGATTACTTGTCTCATTGTTATGTAGCTGAACCGTCTTGGTGATGCCAACATTAGCTTTTAAACATGATAACTGTGTTGTTTACTCACAACCCACCTACATCTTTATTATCTCAGACATTTCTTAAACTGACTTAAGTTGACTTTTTTTTTTATCTTAGAGAGGAAACTTGAGGAGAGAGAGGGGTATGACTTGCGCCAAATCATAACACCTGGCAGTTTATTTTAATATTTAGTGGCAACTTTTTTTCTGGGTAAGAACTATGTTGGTAAAAGCCAGTTAAATTAAGTCATGCATCAGTCTGCCCTCAGTAAACACTTAAATTAAACATTACAAAGAGAAGCTCTTTCATCATTTGAAGTGATGTGATTTGGGGAAGGAGCTTTCTGTCCTTTGGCTTGGCTGTATATGTATACATTTTTCACATTTTCCCTGTTTTTTATTGATAAAATTAAACTCAAATGGGTTAATTTCATAGAAAAAAACAAAACGCATTTCCATCAAAGGGAGAAAGGAGAGTATCAAATAGTCTCCATGCAGTAGAAGTGCATTATTTTTGTCTTCTAATTATCTAAATACTCTACATTTAATCTATTCTGCATGCTTAGCCTTTGTCTTTACTCTTTATGGTAAAGAGCTACAGGGTCTTGAGTGGCTTGGTACTTTCTATGCTTCACCTTCTTCTCTCCCCCTCTATTGCTCCTTGAGGTTTCAAATTCCCCTAATCTTTCTTGTTCTCCAGGCTCATGAAAAGAAATCCATCTGCCCTTTTGGGGAGAAAGTAAAAAATAGTCCTGCAGCTTAAATCAGACAGAAGAATGGATGAAGGTCCTTAGAAAGGAAGAAGAGGTGGATTGTGGAAAGGAAAGTGTTCACAGGATCACTGAGGTGAGGAAGTGCTGAAATGTTTGGTGTTAGAAAAAGAGTGAGTGGTTGACATTACAAATGGGCAGAGAGGAAGAGAGGAAAGAAAGGGCAGGCAAGAGTCACAGAGGAAAGGCCTGGAAGTCAAAAGTGTAGGGGTCGAGAGGTTTGGAGAGAGTGTTAGATGCAGGTAGAACAGAGGAAAGAGTGAGAAAAGAAGCTAAGGAGGGAAATACGCAGGGACTGATGAGAAAAAGAAAGGATGGAGTGAGTGACGAGTGAGCTGAGAGAGGGGAGATAAGGTGAGACGTGGGTTTGACATCATTACCGACAGCAGGGCTTGTGTTTACCGCTCGGCTCCTGTTTACGGAGGAACTCATACTGAGAGGACACCTGGTGAGCTGTCAACACACACACACAAACACAATCACACACACGTACACAAAACACACACAAAGTCACAGTGAGCAGCCGTCATAGCGTCGCTCTCCATGGTGCTGAACCCAACTTGGAGGAGCCCAGAGCGGGGCAGGACTTCTCCTCTGCCATCCTTATGGAGAGGATCCTGCCAGAGGGGGACAACCAGGGGGGGAGAGAGGGAGGGAGGGATGGAGGAAGGAGGGTCTATTTTTAGCCACTCTACTCATTGTTTATTAATGAGCGGGTGTTTAGTCAGACCTGGGGTGCTGTTTAATGTATGATGACAACGTCGCTCTCCAGGGGCCTTTCCCATACTCCTCGGCCTGCGTTTTACATAACCGACACAGATTTGGGGGAAGAGGGGTGGGGGGTGGGTTGGGCAGGTTGGCCATGGGTGGGGGATGGTGTGTGGACCAGTGTGTGTTTGTGTGTGTGTGTGTGTGTGTGTGTGTATGTGTGTGTGCAGATGAGAGTATCTCCTCTCCCTTGCTGCTGAGTGGTGTACACATGGGGAGGTTTAACAAGGGGCCAAACTGAGGTTCCTACTTCCTCATCACGCTGGGAGCGATTCAGAATTCAGCAGAGAAGCAGCAGTCCTCTTTTGATATGATATGGATCCACACATTTGATATTAAAATCAAACTATATAAGAGGTACAAACTGTCCATACTGGCACGTTTGATAGTAGATTTTAAAATGGTTCCATTCCTTAAACCCCCCCCCCCCCCCCTGCAAAAACCTCCATGTTCAGTTTAATGAACCTTCAGTCTTGTTTTCATTAAATTAGGAAGATCCCCAAGATTGGACCGTCTCTCTCTTCTAAAGAAAAACTATTGGTAATGTATTTATTACTCCCCGCCTTGACCGCTGTAATATCCCAATCACTGGTAGTAATAAAAATATGTTTTCCTGTCTGCAGCTTTTACAAAATCCAACTACCAGGGTGACATGGAAAACAAGAAACTACATCATTTTCAAAGGTCCCGAAGATTTTTGAATTTGAGCAATAACTTTCAAAGCACTTACAGGCTTTCTGGGTAGTTATATCATGGAGCTGTAAACATACTGCTTTCCTCCTTGGCACTTGAGTTCTGCTGATGCTTTCTTTCCAGGTTATTCCAAGTTCAGCATCTGATGACGGAGCCTTTGGGGTCAATACTCTCAAACTCTGGAGGTACCAGCTTGTAATGAGGAGAGCAACTAAAACCCTTTGTTCTTTGCACCATATCATTCTCTCAGATCTACAAATAAGCCCTAAAATGATATAAATGTTTATACTCTTTTATTATTTCTACATATGTTATCTGGCTGTTTTGAAGTTCTCAGCTGTTTCTCATATTCTTAGAGAGGAGTTTTTTTGTATTCCAGATCTTATGCTTAAAACAGAGGTGCTCTTAATTATACTATGGGGCTGACTGAATATGTTATGATGGGCATAATAAATTATATAAAACATATTTTTGTTTTTGACAGTCTTTACTAATATAATATAAATACCATTATAAGTTGAGTTTTGGCATTGAAGTTTTTGATGCACTGCTAGAAATAAGATGCAAATTCAGATGCAGTTGTAGGTGAAAGGTAACAGAACAGAACCAGGCTTCAAATCATTTTTTCCTGATTGAGGAACATTCTCAGAGAAACTCAAGGAGCAAGGAAAGGACAGAACCCTTAGTCTTCATGAGGGGGCGTGGCTGACTCCCTTGCTAAGTATGACACATTCTTTCAAGGTATGACCATTTCTTTTCTCTATCCTGCTAGCTACCAGGACCGTAGTTGAGCTCAAGTACGGACGGGGATTAGCTAGCATGAGCATTCCTTTCATGCATATAACACTATTTATGGATCTAATACTATTTAACTATTTCTCGACACTAAATAAAAAAAATGTTTTCAGACATGTTGATGTGACCATTTTTTAGCCGGGTTGAAATTCAGTCTTGGACATTCTGCTTAAAACCAAATTTTAATATCAAAATCAGGGTTAGTGCTAACTGGGTGGTATCAGCGTTGTTAATACTCAGAGTTTGCATAAAAGGTCCCTGAGTAGGTTGATTTTTGCTCTTTGGGTTGCTGTGGCCATGCAGGGTTATGTCATTTATTGGTAAGGCAAGGCAAGGCAACTTTATTTGCATAACGCATTTTATACACGAGGGCAACTCAATGTGCTTTACATTAAACATTAAAAGCATTGGAAACATTCAGACAGGCATAAAAGAGCATAATTAAAATGACAAATAAACTGAAACAGAAAAGAAAAGGAAAATTACAAATATATTAAGAATAAAATACAAATTTGAGTTTAAAGTGAGTTAAAATAAGATAGGAAGGCAGTGGCAAATAAAAAGGTTTTAGAGTTGGAGCAGACCTACAGCTTTCAGGGAGTGTGTTCCAGATATATGGTGCATAATGACTAAACGCTGCTTCACCATGTTTCGTTCTGAGTCTCGGGACTGAAAGCAGACCAGTACCTGATGACCTCAGAGGTCGAGGTGGTTCATAAAGTAGTAGCAGATCAGCAATGTATTTTGGGCCTAAACCATTCAGTGCTTTATAAACCATCAGCAGGATTTTAAAGTCTATTCTCTGACAGACAGGAAGCCAGTGTAGAGATCTTAGAACTGGAGTGATGTGATCTACTCTTTTGGTCCTTGTGAGGACTCGAGCAGCAGCATTCTGTATGAGCTGCAGTCATCTGAGTCCTGTAAAGAAGGATGCAAATTCATTGCAGGCCCTGGTAGATAGATGTTGTTAGCTTGTCGACTGTAGCAAACAGGGCACATGCATTATTTTTGTTTTTGGTGATAATGTCTGAGAAGAAGGTCTGCCTTGACTTTCTCAGCTGTAGATTAAAAATGTGAAATATTTTTTTTATAAATGTAATAATGAACTTGAAGCTTTGTTTTACACCACCTGCGCTCAGCTTTTCAACATTCCTTTTTTTTTTTTCGAGTTTGACCTGCATGGTATTCCAGGTAAATGCACTGGGATTAGAGCACAATGGCTGTGGTGGTGGTGGTGGTGGTGGTGAGGTTCCTCTTTGAGCACTATCCTTTTCATTAGGACACAACTATCTTGTGTTTGTTTGAAATTACTGGCTGTGTTAATTGGCCGTTGATTAGTCAGATGAATTCATTCTGCTCTGTTAGTGCTTATTCCTTCTCTGAAATCTACTCACATTGATTTTTCTTGGGGCTTCCATTACTTATGTATGTCTCATGCCCTCCCTCCTTTATATACAAACATATAGACACAAAAACATGCATAGAGTTCAAAGAAACACACTGACACTCTGGACATGCTCACAGTCATCTGAACACACAGACAGGGAATTAGGCCTGCATGAGTGACACGGGTTCATCCTGACAGTCGGCGAGAAGACTTCTCTCGCTGCGGGGGAAAAGGAGTGAAAACAAACCAATTTGTTTCCCCATGCCAAGCCAATAAGCATACATACACACACACACACACACACACACACACACACACACACACACACACACACACACACACACACACACACACACACACACACACACACACAAACCATGCATGCAGGCGCACAGGAGGGGTGAGTCACGAGAACTCAGGGCATCCGCTGAGCTTTAATGTGCTGAACAGACAAGAATGAGAGCAACAAGAAGAGAGTAGAAGAGAAAGAGTTGGCAGAGAAAAACAGACAAGGTTAAGAAAGGAGGGGAAAAGAAGGGAAGGATGATAGTCAGGCTGGTGGGGGGGGGGGGGGTGATGGTGGTGGTGGTGGGGGGGGGCTACAAAGAGAGATATACTGTAGCTTAATTGTAGCATAAATACATAATAATGTAACACAGAGCAGAATTTAATTAACATTCATATAATCTGTGCTTTAATAAGGCTGTTATTACTATGGGGACATTTAATTTGCATGTAAGACTCGCACTTACAGCACACACACACACACACACACACACACACACACACACACACACACACACACACAAACATACACACACCAAACTCGATGTACACTTCACTACAGATTAAGAAAGTACTGCAGCGATCATCAATAATAAAGAAGAGAGAATGGGGAAGATAACAGAACGACTGAATCATACTGGTCCTAAGAACAAAGCAGACAAATGGTAGCATTAACACCTGCATGTGTGTGTTTGTGCATGTGTGTGTTAGTGTGTGTGTGTGTGTTCGTGTGTGTTCATGGAAAGCCGACAAAATGATAAAACACAAGCCAAGCGAGCATCAGATACCTCAAAAGGAGCCAGACTGCCCTCGTCTCCAGAACGGCTTTCACACTTTGGAGAAAGAAGCACACAAAACAAATAAGTTAAAGAACCTATTTTCTTTATCCATGTTCTTATTCAATAGTTTAGACTTCATAAATATGAAGACAACATGACTAAAAGTGATTCCTGTGAGTTCATTCTAAGCTCAAAGTCTGTCAAACAAGGTTAAATCAGTAAAGGTACGCACTCTGAATACATTCCTCAAAGAATCAGAGAAACTTAAGTCTGATAAACAGTCTTTGGAGGCCAGCTTAATGTTACTGTGGTGGGTGTGATGCATCTCCCCTTTTTGTTTTATGGTTTGATATTTTTAATTTGTGCATGTGTATGTTTGTGATTCTAGGGACAAACCTGTGTACTTGTACTACTTTGCACATGTTCATCATTGTGTGTAAATGAGTGTGTTCACTCCATGTCTGCATTATTGAAGGCAGAACTGTTCCTTATTTGGCTTTATGTAACATCTGCCCTGAGCGGCTGACATTCCTCCCTCATGTGTGTATATCTTGTGTGTATAGGTGTGTGTATGTGCGCTGTACAGTAAAGAAAGAGTCCGTGTTTACATAAGAGTTAGCAGGCACTTCTCCGTTCATGGCATGGGAAAGCCCTTTTCCACCCACATCCGCTGCTGTAGTCTGTTATATTGAGTGGAATCCACACACACAAACACACACACAAAAACACAAACGCTGCGACTGGCAGCTTGAATAATGAAACACGACCCTCTTGATATGGCTTTATAAATATTACATCAATAATCTGACATTAATGGCTTTTCTTTCCAAGTAATCTTGCCTACTTATTTGTACAAAGCAGCTGCACAAACAACAAACTCCAGGAAAGTCAGAACATTACTCCTCATTAGGTACAATATACGGCCTCTAGATGACAATATTAAGGGCAGTATACAAAACCTTTAAGTTTCAGCATCACTGTATTAATTTAAACACTGTGCAAGCATTTTTTGATATTACATGTTTTATATTATCTGCTATCTGATGACTATATTTCTTGTTGTTTTCTCTGATTTATCCTCCTCTTTCTGAGTGCAGGCCTCACAGCTGTTACAGCATAGGGAAGCCCTTTCTACTTATGTGTGTTCTTGTGTGTGTGTGTGTGTGTGTGTTTGCTTTTGTAGCAAGGCTGATGGTTTCTGGGGAAAGCCAAGGGCTAACCTCCACCCACTCACTGTTTCTGGGTACCTCCCTGCGCATCCCTGTGTCTCCCTGTCTATTCCTATTGGTGCCTGTGTGAGGCATGCTTTCAGCTACAACCCCCCCCCCCCCATGTCGAGCCACAGTCTCTCTTACACTAAGACTACATCTTTGTACGCTTTTCTCTTTCTTCTCTTTTTCCGTCTCTCTGCCCATTCCTTAAATTAACAACAGTGTAATGTGTTCACTCTCTCACTACCTCTCAACTCTGTCATCTATTGTACAAACCAAGGGCACAGACAGGGTTGGAGTTTAATCTTCTTCTGGTTCAGATGTCAGTGTTAGTCAGTGCATTTATATAACAAGCATTGTATGAATTGAATGTATATGAGGCCAAATATATGTTTTATCAATTCAGTAAAATTATAATTCATTTTCTTCCTTCGTTTTGATTATGTGTCCATTAAGAAAGAAGAAACAAGATGCTGGTAGCAGCTACAAGGATTTTAAGACACATTTTATAAACCAGCGCATGACATTGCATCATCACTGGTTAAATTGATTCAGTTTATATATAATGTCAACTAGTTTATCATTCTCAAAACCAGTCATTTTTTAACATATAGCACACGTAGGATCTATACTGCTGTCGGTCAACAGTAGAGTCATTTAATACCGGCCTGTAGGAGCCTGATGTGCTGATGTGCATAGGCATCCTACAGTGGGATACTGAAAAACGGTAAATAAATAAATAGAGTTTAAAAGGAGTGCAGTCAAAATACATACTTTGCTATTAAAACGTGATGTGCATGCAGAGACATCATGCGAGAGAGAGTTAACACGGCATGTAGAAGTTTAGTCGGAGAACATTTTCAGGAGTTTTGCACAGAGTTTTGTGTTTAAACTTTTTCTTTGGATCATAAGCTAGGTAATCAATGCAATAAGATGCAGAGCCTGCCATAAAACTCTATGTGGGGGAGACAAGACATGGTATAAACATTAGAATAAAACAGCACCTTTATAGAATGAACGTTTTTTTTTAATATGTATATATATTTATATATTTATACTAATAAACCCTAATTAATTAACCCTAACCCTAAACCTAACCGTAATCATATCCCTAACCCTAACCCTAATCATAACCCTAACCACAACGCTAACCCGAACCCTAATCATAACCCTAACCATAACGCTAACCTGAACCCTAACCCCAAACCCTAACCTTTACCCTAACCCTAACCCTAACCCTAACCCCAAACCCTAACCCTAACCCTGACCCTAACCCTAACCCCAACCCCAAACCCTAACCTTAACCCCTAACCCTAACTCCAAACCCTAGCCCTAACCCTAACCCTAACCCTAACCCTAACACTAACTCTAACCCTAACCCTAACCCTTATCATAACCCTGGGCCCAAACCCTAATCCAAACCCCAAAACCTAACCCTAAAGGCTGATTTATACTTCTGCGTTCAATCAACGGCGTAGCCTATGCCGGGGGTCCGCGTAGCTCCCGTACCTACGCCGAGGCCTAGGCACGTAGCTGACGTGCACCTCCTCACATCGGTCGTGTATTTCATCTCCTCCTCTCTATTCTTCATGTAATCATGTCTGTATGATAAACAGCAACACGTATCATCTGTAGATTAACATAAAATGCTCTGAATCGCTGTGGAAAAGTAAACAGAGATCGAAGCGGGACCGGAAGCAGGCGGCCGGCTAACAGAGAGACCGCACTGCCCTCAGGCATTTTGGCTGAGTATTGCTGCGCGACACAGACACACCGACGCACAAGTATGTGGTGCTCATGTCTGCGTCAGCCCCTGCTGCGTGGGAGAGACGCAGAAGTATAAATCAGCCTTAACCCTAACCCCAAACCCTAACCCTAACCCTAATAATGACCCTAACCCTAACCCTAATCATAACCCTGACCCCAAACCCTAACCCTAACCCTAACCCTAACCCCAAACCCTAACCCTAACCCTAATAAAAACCCAAACCCTAACGCTAATAATAACCCTAACCCTAACCCCAAACCCTGATCCTAACCCTAACCCTAACCCCAACACTAACCCTAACCCTAACCCCAAACCCTAACCCTAACCCTAATAATAACCATAACCCTAATAAAAACCCTAACCCAAAAGCCTAACCCTAACCCCAAACCCAAACCCTAATCATAATCCTGACCCCAAACCCTAACACTAACTCTAACCCTAACCCTAACCCCAAATGCTAACCCTAAC